>NC_030431.2:20565582-20803082 GCF_001660625.3 Ictalurus punctatus
TGCCTGCCAGCTATTTCCTCAGGCCTGAAATAGACAAGCAGCAAACCAGCCAATGTAGTTGGAAAAGCTCAATTAATTAGGCAGAGGGAAATATGTAGAAATGTCACACTATGCATATTAGAAGAATTAGATAATTTATTCATGCTGTTGGTTAAATTAGGGATAGACTTCTTCTCCTGCAGGAAGGGTGTTTTGTAAGATGTGTTGTGTCTTTTCAAGGAGAATGAACAATTCACCAGCAGATATCAGCAAAAAGAAATACACACAGATACGCCATTGTGCTCGGGAAGTACTATCCTCCCCATTACCCCTAGAGCAAATTGGATTCTTTATAGCCTCAGCCATACCGGCTCAGAGAGCCGGATCAGCTTCATAATACAGTTTCCAATTCATTTTCATTTCTTCATAGCACTGGCTCAGTGTGCATGTGAGCGTGTATGTGTCTGAGGATGTGGTGGTGAGCTATGACAGATGAGAGCAAATGGTTGCCGCTGTGTGTAAAATTAATTCCCGAGACACCCCGGCCAAGAATTTCTGTGGATACTACCAATAACGATTCGCCTCTGTAATTTGGGCATAAAAATAAAAGCATAATTGTAAACCCGTGGTAAGGGAAGGACAATGCAGATGTTAGGTCGTTTTCTTTATACGTATATATATATACAACCACGTTAATAATTAACTGCCAAAGAGTTGTTGGAATAAAAATCTATGAAGCGCATGCACATTATTCTGCACATGATAAATTGGCCAACCATAATCTAATGCAGAAGTCTGAATCAATATAATGTTAAGAAGAAGTTGGAGAAGAAGAAGAAGAAGCAATAGGAAGAAAATACATATGTTTGGTTAGTGGGAATATAATATAATTATACTGTATACAATACAATTATAATTATAAATATACTGTATCAGCCAATTATGTGGCAGCAGCACAATATATAAAATCATACAGATACAGGTTCTAGAGCTTCAGGTAATATTCACATCAAACATCATAATGGGGAAAATGTGACCTCTGTGACTTTGACCTTGGTGTTGTTGTTGTTGGTGCCAGATGAGTTGGTTTGAGTATTTCAGAAGGGGCTGATTTCTTGGGATTTTCATGTACAATAGCATGTCGTGTTTATATAGAATGGTGCAAAAATAAATAAATAAATAAATAAATAAATAAATAAATAAATAAATAACTCAGGTAACCACTCTTTATAGTCGTGCTGAACAGAAAAGCAGAATGAGCATGAATGTGTGTGTGTGTGTGTGTGTGTGTGTGTGTGTGTGTGTGTGTGTGTGTTCCTGTTTCAGATGGAGCTATAAAGATACAATTCTATAATCCATATAATCCACTGTGTAATCACTTTGTGGGTAAATTCCCTTTCAAGGAAACAGTTCTTCGTTATGGATGGGGTCTAATTAAGAAATAAAGTATTCAAAGTAAACACAACATAGACGAAACTGTAGGGGGGATATAACAAACATTCATTAGATTAAATTCTGAATGCTAATAAGGACTGTTTATAGACAGTGTTTGACTGAAGCCGTTTAGACATCACACTGCTGTGAAAAATATTTCCATGTCATTTAAATTTAATCAGTACACTGTATGAAACAATGCCTACAGTCAGTCACTGAGGTGTATCAGATGCACATAAGTCTACATTTATACTTTTATTTCAGTAGCACTAGTTACACAGTACATTTGCATAGTACACACACACACACACACACACACACACACACACACACACACACACACAAATGTGTTTATGTACACATTTAGTTATTCAACCAATGTTAACACTCCAACAGTAGCACTTTGACTTTAGCAGCTAACTCTGTTCTGTAACTATCTAGTGATGAGCTACATTTCATAAAACCAAGCAATGCCCAGCTAGTTAAACTTGTAATAACTATTATGTTGTGTAACCAAAGTATGCTATAAGCTAGCTAACATTATGGTAACATTTATATAATTAAAACAATTATTCAAGTATGTTAGAAGCCAGCTAATATTAGGCTAATTATTATTTACGTGTAACTATTAGCTAACAAGGCAAATTAGCTATAACTATTACCTAACAAGGTAGCTAGCAACAAGCTATTATATTGTATTAAAGCAAGGAAACGAAAAGATAGGTAACTTTTATTTAATGAAAACCATTACCCATCTATGCTAGAAGCTACCTACCAATAGGCTATTAACTATTGTGTAAGTATTAGCCAGGTTGACTAGAAAGGTAGCTAGCATTAGGCTTTTATATTGTGCAACGTGCATTCAAGTCCTTTTGGGAAGTTCGTATTTACACGTTGGGAAGTCGTAATTACGACGTCAGGTGCATTCAAGTCACTTTGCTCGGAGAAGATGGTGGTGTACCTTCTCTTAATTAACTACAAAAAAATATAGCAAGGTTTTTTAAAGCTACTTCTAGAAAACAAAACAAAGAATGCACGTCAGGTGTGTTTTGCTTTATATATATATATATATATATATATATATATATATATATATATATATATATATATATATATATATATATATATATATTTGTTTTAATCAATTTATGAAGCCACTGTAAACTGGTTACATATGTACAGTGCTATCATATTTTGTGCAGGCAGTTAGTTCCAAAAGTTATAACACATAATAACTGAAATCAGCTTTTGAGACAAGTAAACAGTCAATTTCAACAAATTTACCATCCACTGATTCCACTACGATTTCTTACTGACACGCCCCCCAACTCAGAAACTCTGAGCTCAAAGAAAATCCTGAGCTTCCCACTTGTAATTATGACGTTGTGGTGGCATTCATGTGCATTCAACTCATAAATACGTGCATGTGCATGTGCATTCAACTCATAAATACGTGCAAGTGCATGTGCATTCAACTCATAAATACAATCTTTCCGACATGACATGAAGAAGTATTAGTGTTCAGTTTGGTGGGAGCTCAAGTTAAAGTGTGGGAACTGGTAAACGTCCATGTATATTTTGTCCAGCTGCAAATTCCATCTCTCCATTAAATGTAAAAATGAAATTCCAAAACATTTCAAAGCAATAATACGTTCTTTCCTAATCCAAAATACTTATGAACATTTCTGCCCACTGGCATGAATGCAGAGTTGGATGGGAGCGTTGCAGTTTTACTGTTTCCAGTGCTTAACTTCTGAAAAATGTTCTCTTCCATCATTAAGCTTCCATAATTTGTCCATCTGAAATTTACAGATTTGAGCCACAGAAACAGTTTCCCTCTTTTTATGCCTCCATTAAAGGAAGCTGCTTTTATGACAGTCTGTTTCCTGCTGCATATGTGTTCAGCATGAAGCACATGCCACTTGAGTTCTGAATAAGATAAACCCAGCCAAGCCCAACACGCAAATCTGTTTGTAATATGAAACAGGTCTCGAAGTGAATACATGGTGCTGCCTTACTTTAGATAGAGCAATGAATGATAAGCAGTCCAATTATTAGTGTATGTGCTTATCCTCATATATATTCAATAAAATCATGTTCTCTTCGAATATGTGTGGCTGCGTGGCGAAACCCTTCACACTGCCAAATTTTCATATTTTCCTCTATATACAGTCCAGTATTAAATGTAATGAATAAAATAGCTATAAAAATGATATTGATTATAAATACCACCCACATCAGCCAGTCACTGTATTTGACAAGCAAGATGCTCTTGATTCGATTGATCAGTGTTCGGTTTTAAGCTCACCCAGAGGTCATCTCAGAGGTTACCTTCAGGTACTCCGGTTTCCTCCCCAGTCCAGAACACACACGTTGTAGGCTGATTGGCATTTCTAAGTTGTCTGTAGTATGTGAATATGTGTGTGATTGTGCCTTGTCATTGGTTGGCACCCCCTTTAGTGTGTCGCTCACCTTGTGCCCCGAATTCCATGGGATAGGCTCCAGGCTCCCCTGTGTAGGATAAGCGGTATGGAAAATGGATGGAAGGATAATTTGGTCGTTTTGTTGTCACGGTGACATCCGTTATTGTTGTTGTTGTTGTTGTTTTTCCCAGTCCACCTCATATATATTCAACAATCTCAGAATGTTCCTATGGTAAGTGCTATTCAAATGTCAATCCATCCAGGATTTTGCGATCACAGAAATGAGCACAAAATCAACCCAACTCCATAATATTAAGAGGAGCTTGCAATTTTTCCAAATTACTGCAGATTTTCTGCAGATTTTGGTCAAGATGCATCATGTGACATCATCACAACACATATTCAACCAAAGCCCTTTTAGATTCATGTGTGTCGAACATGAGTACAGCTAAAAGGTCTCATTTACCAACAAACATCACTGTGTAGGACCGTGCAAAACTATTCTGTACAATTTCGTGCATTATTATTTCAATAATACGAGTAGTTTTCAACAAAAAAACACAAAAATTATACATTATATTTATTTCCACTGACAACTGGATGAAGGTCCAGTTTTGTTGCCTACATCACTGAGCAAAGTTAGATACGTCTCACTGTAAAGTTCCTGACTTTGGTATTTCCAAAACAAACTCAATAATTCCTTAGGCTCTCAAAGGCACTAAAGCAAAAGACATCAAAAGCTTTTCTGCAGGTTTTTTTTTTTTTTTTTTTTTTTTTTTTCCAGCCGTGCACATATATCAGACTTCAAAGATCCTGATACCTAAAGCACCGACTTGTACCCTGAACTTTAAACCAAAGCTCATCATCTGCATAGCTGCTTGTCAACATCTCGAGAACGTGTACCAGCATGAAAATTTATTAAAAAACAACATAAAGACAGCTTGTTGTTAGATTGGCATCTCTGAATGAAAATGAACACTTTTGATGAATTGCAGTTAGCATGTGAGTATGTGTTTCTCTGTCCTTCTGCATAAAAGCTCTTGTCAGATCTATATAATGGGGGAAAGCATGATGCAGAAAAGCATGTGGTCAGTGAACTTTCGACACTGTATTTCTGGTTTTGATATAATGCCGATATCAGCTTCTTTAATTTATCATGCAGAACACTTGTCTTTGAAATATATAAAGTAGAGGTGTAACACAATGCCACTCTCTGTATCTGTATCTATTTAGTGCTCCAATTTTTCATATCTCTATCTGTATTCAGACTTAAACCCAAATGGGTGTGGCCTAAACAGGACGTTTGTTGTTGTTTTGTTTTTATTTAAAAATGAACCCTGTGCCCCTGAAAAACACTGGGGGGAAAAACAGAGGTAGAAATGCCAGCACTGTCAGCATGGTCTGTGAATTCTGGCTCTGACTCTTCCTCAACATCATTACTCAGTTCATAATTGGTCTCAGTAGTGTGTGCAGGACTTTTTTTTTTTTTTTTCCTCCTTTACAGGGTTCATTTAATTTGTACCTGCCTGTGATATTTTCTAATGAATTTAGCTGGTTATATTTTTCAAAATATAAAAATGTGTCGCTTAATAGTCGCTTAATGACTCTGACTAGGCAGTTACTAAGGACCACCATTAACATAACTGCGCTCTACATTTAAGCTTCATATCTGGCAGCTCGCTCACACATCAAAGTTAGAACCTCCTGCTTTTTGTTTGTTGTTGCCTACAGGATCCAAGTCCCAGTGCACAACGATGCCCTGTGATCCTTTCTGGACAGATTTCTATGATAAAATATATAGTGCACCTCCTATTCACTTAAATCACATTATGAGTCTGAATAATATATTCGTGTTCGGTTGCATCTCTAAAAGGCGGCTTGTGAAAGTGAACTCATTGTGTTTTTGTCCTTTATGAAACGCAGAAGTCATTTAGGATTAAAAATATCTGGAAAATGAAAAACATGAACACATATAGGTTGTTTGCATTCAACCTAAACATGTGAGGGCCTGTACCATGAAGGTAGATGAACAAACTCAAGGATTGGAGTTGACAAACCAATCCAATCAGGCTTTATTGGTACCATGACACTGGTTATTAACTTGCTCTGTCAACGCATGCTTTGATCATTAAGCTATGATTAGTCCACGAACATGTGCACATAAAAGCATGACATCGGCACCGAACAACCAATAGCGTTCAACGTGGAAAAAAGCAGCATACTTGCGGTTGAAAAGCAAGAAATTATTATGTGGAAATATGAGGAATTTAAAGCTCCACTAACCACAAAAAGCAACACCTCTGCGTCTGCCAACGCTCGGGAACACTGCTTCGGGAACATTTCTGATTGTGTAAATGCCTACGTTTAGTTTTATATGCTCACAATGAGAATAAAAGGATTAAAAGTTATAACCCAACATATTTCATGTAATTTCATTGAATAGAAATGTAAATTGTTTTAATGAAATATTTTTTAAAATAAGTAGCAATTTGTGAAAATATATCAGGACAGGAATAATGCTACCGTATGCAAATATGTACCACTCAGAAAGAACCGCAAAGCAATACATAGCGTTTGCGGTACAGTATGAACGTGGTTTCGGCATGTCACATTTTTAATGTTCAGCTGAAGAAGTTGACAAAGATATGAGATTCCATCAGTGGAAAATTTATATCGTTCATGCTAATAAATATCTCTGTGAAGTGCTCTTCTTACAATTTGTCTGAGATGTCCACAGGAGTATGAAGAAATGGTGAAGCCATTGCAACAGACACTTAGTTGAATTAGTCGCGTCACTTATATGGCATTTTGCTCATGGCTAACTGGTCCAAGTTGGGATTGAGTTCTCTTGCCCAGAACATAACCTGCCCCGTAGAAGGTTAGCCATGGAGCGTAAGTTACTATGGCAATGAACACCGGTAAAAGCCTTGCCACATTCATGGTACCTAAAACCCAGGGTTGACATAAACTAAACTGGCTAGCCACCTAAACTGGCCTCATAGTACAGGCCTGTGATGTGATGTTAGGTCATGTTAACTAGCTAGCTAGCTAGTTTTTGTTTGTTTGTTTAGTTTGGTTTTATAAATGTGAGCAATATGCAAGATTTGTTTTACAACTACATTCTAAAAAAAAAATAATAATAATAAGTCATAGCATATCTTACGCCAATCTATTTTTACACAGGCTTAAACTTAGCAGGCATATGATTTTGCTAGGGTATGACTTTCATAGTTTTTTGTTTTGTTTTTGTCCTGACAGCTAGCACCATGTGTTCGGACCATCAATCAAATGTGGAATGATGCCATATTAACATCATTTTCTATGGAACGAGTGTTAAATGATGCATATCCTACCAAATGCATCAAATTCTTATTTTTGCTGACAAGCTTTTAGACACAGGTTATTAATCAGGTTACTTTTTCGGGTCATTTTTGCACAGGGAGATAATTTTAAGAGAATCCCTCAAAACTAGAATGGAAATGAGTAAGTATGCAGTTTGGAGGGGAAAATTATGAACATTAATCATGTAACCGTGTCTGTTTGACATGGTTTGTCATGTTCCGAGAGCTGGCTATTAGACAATAATGTGTATCATTAGATTAGCATTGTGAGTTTGTACTTAGCATTACTGTCTAAAATGCTGTGTTGGTATTTAAACCAGTGTTAATGTCTATAGCTTTTCATAGTGAAGTGAATTCACTTTTTTTGAATTGTATTTATGCTTGGACAGATGACTGCTTTAGGCTTTCTTTGCTTGTTCATATGGTTTTACAAACAAACCTACCTCCAGCCTGTTATATCTCTTTGCCCTTAGTGGTACAACCTTTTCAAGTACAGACAGTCCCAGAAGCCCAGGCACCTGCAGTGTGGTGTGATCAAGCAGGCAGAATTTTCCTCCAAGTGCACTGAGGTGTTTGACAATGTTGCATGGTTGGAAGGTAGGAAAGGTGCTGCATCAGGCTTTTTACACATTGGAAGGAGGTACAGCTGAGCCTTCACACTTACAGATTGATGGCCGTGGGTTGATAGTGAAGATTCTATCTATAGAGTACATAAAAAAAAATATACAGCTGTAGCAGGGAAAAACAAGGAAAATTCAGTCTAAAAAATAAAACTGGAGAAAGGTTTCCTTAGAGTTTCAGCAATTCTGCAGATGCACCACTATACCAGTGGTTCTCAAGTTTAAACATTTTAGTATGGTGGTGTGAAAATCACAACCAATCATTATCAAAGATAAAATACATACTTATTAGCTTATTTGACTGGTCACTTGAATCGAATGGCTTTAATTTGAATGTCATTAACTCATGAACATGGAGTAGAAATAATATCAACATTGAGCAAATGACTCAAGTCACTGGAAAGTTCAGAAAATAAAAACAAAAAGGTCTAGGGCTCCAATAAAATAGCCAGAATGTGACTGTACACGTTTAAATAATGAGTTAGATTATGTTCATGAAATATATCTGTACTGTACCGAAGGTGTTCATGAAATTTAGCTTCCAGTTAATGGCGAGATGAGTTTGAAAACCCATGATCTATACTGTTTACTTCCAAGTACTGTGCTGTCTAAAAGCCTTGAGACCCCTGAGATTTTTATATACATTTTGCAAAGGTTTTCATTTCACATCTTTTGCATAAGTGTTGGTGGAAAATTATTTTCCCAACTACAATTAACTATCTTAAGCAAAAAAAAAAAAAAAAATGCAAGGATTCAATCAGCTAATGGTATAACCTTGACACAACCCTGATCTCATCACTGACTATGTTTACATGGACAGCAGTAATGTAATTATTGACCTTATTCTGAATAAGACAATATTGTGATTAAGGTGTTTATGAGTCGCTTTTAGAATATTCCTTTCATGTTCCTGTTTTACACGTTATAGAACATAGTTCGATTAACGGAAGACGTCATTACGTCACTGCACCACGCCATCCGACGTCCCTCCAGAATTTCACGTATAAACAAACAGTTCGTCTTCGCTATGGTACCATATACAGTTTTGGGTGTTTTTATTTAAATTTTATACGAACGCTTCAAGTACGGTTAATTATTTGTCATGCTGTATGTGCAAATTGACAACTGTTTGAAGCCATGGGCTGCATCCCAAACTGCGTACTTACCATCTATATAGTAGCCAAGATGCATGTATTTTGTCTACTACAGGCCTATAGTAGGCAAGTACGCTGTTTGGGACGCAGCCGTGCTCTCTTGTTTGCCGTAAACCGGTTGAGCACTGCCGTGTGTGTACGTGTCCTGTCGCAAAATGCGGTGAAAACTCCCACACGACGTTAATAATGTGATTAAGGTGTGTACATGTCTGTAATACACGTCGATAATGCGACTAAAACAGGCGTACTCTACATGTTTTAATTTGATCTGTGTTTACTTTGAGTATGACCTTAATAGGATTAAGGTAATTAAAAATTACTGTATACATGGTAGTTTCTTAATCAGAGTATTGTCTTAATCGGGTTAATATTGGATTATTGTTGTCCATGTAAACGCACTGATTGAGGCTGTTCAGGGACATGCAGCTAAGGAAAGCAAATGAGAGACAAAGTCTGAGAACAGTGGAAATTTAGGCAGGAAAATTAGGCGGTAGGCAATTAAGGTCACAGTTAAGCCACTTTTCCACTGCACGGTACGGCTCAACTCGGTTCGCTTTGCTTTTCTGAGCTTGCTTTTTCACTGCATTTTAGTGCCGCTTCAACGTGGGTGCCATCTTCCACTCACCTTCCTGCAGGAATAATGTTGTATTATCAAAGCCCTGTACAGATAGGCTCAGTCAGGCTGTATTCTAAATGCCTTTCCTCTTCACTGAGCATAGACCCTATTAAGGATGTAAAATAGCAGTGTTCTAGACCCTACGTAGTGCTCTATATGACTATATTAGATTCAGCCGCGACAGATAAACACCTGTTTAGAAATCGGTAACAAGCGAGATGTAAAAATCTAAGACAGAAACCTTTGTTGTAATTTTATCTGTAATGAGATAAATGAAACATAATTTTCAATTAATAGAATATTACCGTATGCAAAGTATGTATTTAATGACACATTTATTCAGGCAAAATACAGAACCACCCATTAAGGAGAATCCCTACTCCCTCAGTGGGTGGCTCACATTTAATATCGGCTTGGCTCACTTGGAACCCTGACCGAGGTGGTTTTAAAAAAAGTACCAGGTACCAGGTACTATCCACAGTGGAAAGCCCCCAAAAAGTGAGCAGAGTCGAGTCGAGCCATACTGTGCAGTGGAAAAGTGCTACTACAATAACTTAGGACACTAAAGAGACCTTTCTACTGTCTGTGAAAAACACCAGTAGAAAGATGCCTAGGGTTCACATAAGAACTCTTCAGTTCTTATGTGTTTTATTGATGCATCTAAAGCCTTTGATTGTGTAAATCATGGAAAGTTATTTCTTAAAATGAGTCAAAGAGGGGTGTCTAAATACACTGGCTTACTGTTATGCTCATCAGACCATGCAATTAAAATGGGGTTGTAAATTTTCAGCCTCTTTTAGGGTCAGCAATGGTGTTAGGCAAGGGGGGATTTTGTCCCCAGTTTTCATTAATCTCTATGTTGATGATCTGTCGAAATGCTTGAAAGCCTGTAATACTGGATGTATGATTGGAAATATTTTAATAAGACGTATTATATATGCAGATAATCATGTGGTCTTTAGTCCTAGTAGTGCTGGTCTTCGGCAGCTCCTCAATTTAAGTTCTGTGTATGGCTTTGAACATGATATCATATATAATGCTAGTAAGAGTGTTGTTATGATTTGCAGAACTAAAGAGGATAAATGTCTAAACTTTCCAGATTTTTAATTGTCTGAAAAGAATTGTAATGTTTGTGAGAAGGTAAAATATCTTGGACATTTTATTTCTGAGCAGATGACAGATGATGAGGACATTGAAAGGCAACACCGCATGATGCATTCACAAGCTAACATCCTTTTACGCAAATTTAGTGCATGTACAGTTGGAGTGAAGATGTCTTTGTTTAAAGCATATTGTACACCGCTCTACACTGCACATTTGCGGGCAAACTATAGGATAGCAAGCATATAGAGACTTCAAGTAGCTTATAATGATGCAATGAGAATTTTATTAAAGAAAGCTAGATGGCATAGTGCGAGTGAAATGTTCGTGGCTGCAGGAGTTAATACTTTTCGTGCTGTTTTACGAAATTTTATGTATAAGTTCATTTGCCAGCTCAATAAGTCTGAAAATTAAATAATTGTGGGCTTATCAAATATAAGGCTCAGTACTAAACGCTACCAATCCAAGCTGTGGAGACACTGGTACCGTTGCATCTTTGTAAGACACTGATTTGTATGAATTATAATTTTCTTTTCATGTATGCTGTTTATTTTATGTATTGTCTAGTATCTTAATTGGACCCTGAGTCTGTAATGTAAAATATATATATATATATATATATATATATATATATATATATATATATATATATATATATATATATATATATATATAATCATACACTATTCTATTTAGAAGAATTAAAGAGACAGTACTTGTTTATTGTTTATTTAAAATCACTATGTATTACAATGTTATTATACAGAATGTTCAGCCATGTTCTATTATAGATTATAATCATTACATCTTAGCTTTCAAACCTAATGTCCATCTGCTATGTCAGCTGTTGACATTTACAGGATGTAAGACTGTAATACTCCGCTTCACTTAACTACATGGTGGAGGTAGATGTTTATCTATTTAACCCATTCGTAAAGCTCACTCAATCCATCAGACTAAACAAAATCTGCACAGCAGGGTTTCAATTTTTTTTTTTTTTTTTTTTTGCATTCATTTAAGCAAACATGTCTGTGACATTTGTGAAGTTCAGGATTAGCTGAAAGGGAAGAATGTAAGTTAGGCAGCTGCTACCGAATTATATCAGCTGACCTTTTTCACCTGGAGGGAAATGAAAGAAAGGCAAAAGGGACCTTTACAAAGTGAACGGGAATTATGCTTCATGTAGGTCAGGGTAATTATGGGATATTACCATTTAATATTAGCTTAAAGCTGCATAAATCAAAGTAAGAGAAGGGCACTTCGTCCTTGCACAACCTAGCCTGCTGTATCCACACCACACTGTTAATTTTGGACCTTTTGTTCCCTTTAAAGATGAACTGAAAATCATGAATTGTCTTTCATTCATTGTAGTTTCTTTTTGTCCTACACTTGTTGGTCGTTTTATCAGAAGTACCTACCATCACTTTGTCAGTAAGAATGACTGAAATCTGTTGCTATGTGCAATTTGTAAGCTCTTCTCAAGCCTGTCCATCTAAACAAATGTACTATTCTAGGACCACTTCTGACCAGTTATAATTTCTGTGATGGACCTTTCTCAGCATAGCAGTCACACTGACATGGTAGTGCGTGGTTCTAGTTTAAGTGTATCAAGCACAGCAGCTGTGATTTCTACAAAAAAAAAAAAAAAAAAAAAACCTCAGTGTGACTTCTGGGTTGAAAAACAATCCAACAACTAGAAAATATACAACCAACAGCAGCCCTGTGGTTAAAAGTGACAGTGCCTGAAGGGTAGAGCACAACTTGTGAATGGAAAAAATAGCTTTAGTGTCTAACTGTCATTTACAAACTGCTGTGTTGAGAATGATTCACCACCCAAATAATATCTGGTCAGTAGTGGTCCTATGGTCCTTTCCATTGATGGATGTGGTAGAGAGAGGGACTGAGGTGGACTAAGGTAGAGGTGGACAGGGAAGAGAGAGAGATTGACAAATTGTGACTAGCAAAAGATGGGTTACTGTCAGAAAGTACATACCAGGGAAAGTGAAATTGTGGACAAGACAGTAGTTGAAAGCCAGTTTTTGACTTACCATTGTCTGGCAGACAAATATATTGAACCAGAAAGAAAAAAAACAACTTCTTACTATTGACTTTCACAAGAGTATTTATTTGTTTTTGTTTTTACTTCACAATGGAGTGATGCACCTCAAAATAGCATGTTCTTCCAAATCCAGCCACGTGCTGCCCTACACACATTGGCTGAGTTGTGTTCTGGCTGCATGAATGACATATGATCGTTCCAGAATCTGGATGACACATATATTTGAAAATACAGACAACACAGAGCAAAATAAATTTTACATAAAGCTGACATACAACTCTCTGGCTTGCAAAGCATGCAATCACTTTGCAGTTAAAGAAACTGACAGAAAATAAAGATACTAGCCAGGCTCCAATAATATATTTTACATGTGAAGGGAGGACAGAGCACCACATCGCATATCCAAAATATTAGCTAATGACATGTTGACTTTTTGTCAAGTATGCAAACATTGATTTCACAGGTAGATGTTGACCGGTGCCCATAGGATTACCTCTCTTCTTTCAGCCTTATCACCATGCTCAATGCAACCAAAACCTATACAGGCCTCCTCAGTAACGAAGGTTACTGTGTACTTGCTATAGTTGCTGTATAGAAAGCCCCACTGGCACTGTTAATGCATGCTCAGTGCCACTGGTTCTATATGGCATAGGTCAGCTGCAGGGTCATCAGCTGGGTACCACCGCTCAACAACGTTTCGCTCCTTCAACCCTGGAACATCTCCTGGTGGTGGATCAGTAGTAGGGATGTCTCCCAGCCACCCCCTGTAACTAGACATCAGGTTAGATGTTACAACCCCAACACTTCTCCTTTCTCCTCACTCACAACCAAAAGCTACTTTTCTCAGGCTCTTCATCCAGTTACTCCCATATCTGTTGATGTTCCAATAAAGCCACCACATCAGGTAGATGATGGTTCTCTAGCAAGTCTCCTTACACTCAGCGGCGAGATCTGAGTAATTCAGCCTCTTGTCATGGTGATCTCACTAGGGAACTAGTGGAAACTCCTGGGGTAAAGGAACCATCTTTGATGAAACTATTGGCATGGTGCTTGTGTTGCCCCCATATTCTCTGACAAATTGGATGTGCTGACACACTGGTGGAGGATGACCTCTTCTTATGACCTGTCTACTCCCCTCCAGCACCTCGGCCAAACTATTCAAGGCTTGATCTCGTGTCGCCATCTGTAGTGCCCTTGGGAGAGCATAGTCTTGCAGCCTGACAAACTGTGCTGGAGACTTGCATTTGGATTGCTACAGAGTTAAGTGTGCAAACAAATGTACTACATTAAAAACAAGGTGTACTATATTGGAAACATATTAAGTCATATAACGTTCTTGTTTGTTTCTTTTGTTTTTATTAATGCATTTAACTATCTAAGCTGTCATATTGTGTTATCTTGGCTACCCCTTTTTGGCCTACTCAATTTTCAGGCAACTAAAAATAAGGAAGTACACCAGAGCTTTTAATAGCCCAATGGTATAGATAATAAATAACCCTGAGGTAGCTGTTGACACCATTACTCCAATTTTCAGATCCAATTCTCCACTAAATGTGACACACAGGATTTAGAACCTCAATCAAGGTCAGTTGGGACAAGCTCCTGATGTTGCTTTATTGTATCCAGGCCTAAAGAATGCTTAGAGGGAAATTGCAACTCCTTCTCTATTGACAAACCCAGCTCTACTCTATCGAGACTCGAAATCAAATGTCCCTTCGCCAAGAAAAAAACTCTTCCTGCATCACACCAACAATTTTTCTGCTTTTGTGATTAGTCAAATCTTACTGACCTCAATGCAACACTGTTCCAGATGAATTTAAATCCTGATTTTTCGAGTGACTCGCTATTACAAGCCTTCAATTACTGAGGTATTTCTACATGCCAAAAAACAGACACATAGGTTCATAACATAGAAACCAGTTCATTTCAGTTCCAAGTTCTAACATGACAATACGTGGACCAGTTAAAAAGGTGTGAATATTTATGCAAGCCAATGTACAGTGGAAAATATTCACCTTTCACCATTTGATGGGTTTTCCCAGGCCACCACACATATATATAGTTTTTTATACATATATAAAATTTTGCGATTGAAGTAATGAACTAAAAATCAAGCAAATTCCGAAATATTCCCAATAGGCCAAGTGACATCATGTGACATTATCACAACATGCTTTCAGCCAAAGCACTCTTTAATTTATGTTCATCTAACATGAGTACAGTTAAAAGGTCTCATTTACAAACAAACATACATGGGAAAGACTCGTGCAATTGCAATTTCACTAATTCAAGTAGTTTTCCACAAAAAACTTGCATCACAAATTTTGAAAAAGGCCGCAACAAAACTCAAGCATTTTTGGCCACAAAAATCACAAAAAACTGCACAAAATCCTGTATGGACTGTATAGAAAAAATGGTGTACCTACCATTGTTAGGTGTGGATATGCACTTTCCTTTGCAATGTCTATCAAAGTGGTGCCAAATCTGAGCTTCTTGATTGAGCCTGCCCCTCAATCAACCACAACCTCACTGTACAGCTCGGCTCAACCACACTCAAGCCAACGAGGACAGCCAGGAACCTTGGGGTGACTTTTGATAACAGCATGACCTTTACAGACCACATCTAAAAAACTGCCTGGTCCTGTAGTTTCATTTTGTACAACATCAAGAGAATCAGACCCTATCTCACCGAACAGGCTACACAGCTACTAGTCCAGGCTCTTGTCATATCAAAACTGGACTACTGCAACGTACTACTCATGGGCCTCTCAGCCAGCTTCATCAAACACCTTCAGATGATTCAGAATGCAGCAGCATGCCTCGTCTTCAACCAGCCCAAAAGAACCCATGTCACACCCCTCTTCATCTCCCTCCACTGGCTTCCTATAGCCGCCCGTATCAAATTCAAGGCCTTGATGCTCACGTACAAGACCTTGTCTGGAACAGTACCCCCCAACTCAACATTCTCCTTAAGGCTTACGTTCCCTCACGCAACCGATGCTTAGTATTGCCTACTCAGTGTGGCTCAAGGTCCCTTTCCAGAACCTTCATACTAACCGTCCCTCAATGGTGGAATGAACTTCCAACCTCAATCCAGACTGCAGAATTTGACACTATCTTCAAAAAACAGCTAAAGACCAACCTCTTCCATGAGCATGTAACTAACCCCTAAAACGCCAACCCCTCATTATCCTTTTTAAAAAAAAAATTAAAACCTACTCTGGCTCTTACACCTCGACTCTGCGCACTTTGCTTTTCTAGAACTCAATTAAAAAATTTTGTATGGTAGCACTACTTGTATTGTTTTGCTTGTATTTCCTCATTTGTAAGTCGCTTTGGATAAAAGCGTCTGCTAAATGAATAAATGTAAATGTAAATGTAAACGCGGGGGTTGTTTTCAATAAATGTGTCATTAATGCCACTTCACTAATACCAAAGAAAGACTATATGTGGAAATTATCAAGGTGCTGTTATTAGATAAAGCGAAGAACTCATCAAGACTAGAACAGTGTGTGCTCTGCAAATGAACAACCATAATTATGGCTTGGCAAGTGGGAGCATTTGAGAGGCACTTGAAGGCTGACTTAGTGTGTTGCACTCAGAAACGGGCTCGGTTAAAACCCGCCGTATGTGGATACTTTTCCGGGTTTGAACTAAATAAAATAGAAATGAGAGAGATAACTTGTGATTAGTTTAATCCGAAAACAGTGCCTGTGCAGTATCTTCCGTCTGTTAAGATTTACCTTATTCTCAAAAGGATCGCAATGCCATTTTTATTCTTCTTAATAGGCTCTTTGAGTGTGCTGTCGGGAGCCACAAAACCCATATCAGTGGAAAACACAAACAGGAACATTTCTGCTTTGTTGCTTCTAAGGCTGTGGCCTTCGTGGCCTCTAAAGAAATCATTCATATGCAAATTGTATAAATAATTAAACCACACAAAATGACCTCAATGGTCTTATCTCAGTAAAACTCACTGTGTATAAAACCCAGACAGAGTTCATAGCCTAGTGTCCTACTGTTATGCCCATACAACACAATACACACACTCTCATACATACTCAGACACACTTGCACACATTTGTATTATGTAAATGTGCCACATGCTACATTAAACCCCGATGCTTAAACACCGGGTTGCGAGTTAGTCTTGTGCAGAGATACAGTACGTTGTGAGCATGACTGCAGAGTCTGGCTGATGATATTAAAAAATAATCTCATTATGTATATGTCTTTAAAACAATACCGGAAGAATAAAATCACTAGTGTTAAATGAAATCCAGCACAAAGTCTTATTAAAGTAACTCGCAGTGTGAACAGAGCCTCTCTGCATGATATAATATAATATACAACATTAAGACTGAAACCAGGTGAAGCAAATTCTGTTGTGTTGCAGCAAAACAATATTTTATTCATAAGAATAGGCTGCTTTCCAATTCTATTACAAAGTCATCAGTGGTATTTTTTTTATTTTTTTTATTTTTTTATTTTTTTATTTTTTTTGTCGGTAGTAGAAATGCTACTATAAAATGCATCACCAAGGACACTAAAATATGGCCAAAGGTATGTGGACATCTGACCATCATTTGACATCATTTGGTGCTTATTGAATATCCCATTCCAAAGTTGGTCCTTCTTTGTTGCTGTAACAGTCTCCATTCTTTTTTGAAGGCTTTCCACTTGTTTTTGAAGGATTGTGGAGTGTGTTTGATGGAAATTGTGCCCATTAAGCCACAAGAGCATTAGGGAGGTCAGGCACTGATGTTGGGCGAGAAGGCTTGTTGCACAGTCAGCATTCCAGTTCATCCCAAAGATGTTCAGTGGGGTTGAGGTCAGGGCTCTGTGCAGGACACTCAAGTTCTTCCACTCCATCCTTCTCAAACTTTGTCTTCATGGATCTTGCTTTGTTCACAGGGGCAGGGTCATGCTGGAACAGGTTTGGGCCTGTTAGTTCCAGTGAAATCTTAAAGCTACTGAATACAAAGACATTCTAGACAATTGTGTGCTTTCAACTTTGGGGAAGGCCCACATATTGGTTTGATGGTCAGAAATCCACATACACTTGGCCATATGGGGTATGTAATAATGACAGTGGCTATATCAATACTATTGAGTGCAAATGGTTGCATCCCTCATGGTTTATGGATAATAAAGGATACGTTGATTTTTTCAACTGATTAATCAAAATCATCAAGATTCAACACCTAATGTAAAATCAACCAAAAGCTAATTTTTTCATGACCATTTCAGTCTCCAGATCTGATTTGAAGAAGGCAGAGTATTATTGACATGTTAGGGAAATTTGGTACAAATATTATAACACAGAGATGCTAGCTGTTTAGAGGATAATAAAGAGATATTATAAAGGGGCTAAAAGGTTATAAAGTGTAGGTATAAAAGTTATTAGTGCATATTTGTATCACATTCCTAAAGGGACTGATATCATTTAGACTTATTAATTAATATCCTAACATGGGGTGGGTAGCATTGCTGCCTCATAGTTCCAAGGTCCAGTTTCATCCTGACTTCAGATTTCTGTCTGTATGAGTTTTGCATGTTCTCCCTGGGTCCATGGGCATTTCCTCATGGCTCTTCAGTTTCCTCACACCTTCCAAAAACATGCAGGCTATGCTAAATTGCCCATAGGTGTGAATGAGCATTTAAATGTGTATGTGCATGGTTCCCTGCGATGGACTGATGTCCCATTCAGTGTCTATTCCCAGAATAGGTTCTGGATCCAGCATGGCTTTGACCAGGATAAGGCATTTACTCATAATAACTGAATTAATATCATAACATGAATTATTTATTATTTTGTGTAATTTGTGATAAGTGAAGAAATATTTTTTAAATGTTACAAAAATCTTCATAAAACACCTTTCTGTTGTTTTCATTACACAGAGTAATTATTCCATCATTGTTTCCTTAGACATGGTGAGCATGAATCTGGAATATTTTAATACAGTTATGCAGACAGTGTAATAAAGATGAAGATATGTCCTGTCTTACCCAGACATTTCAAATCTTTGTTAATGTGTGATTAACTAAACTGCTCGACAGTAAGCTCACACTTATCGGACTATTGACCTGTGTTTGTCTAACTCTGTCTACTTCAATATAATGAGCAAATCTCTCCGAAGATTTCATTTCTCCCTGTTAATGTCTGACTGTTCAGATGTCTACTTTAAATACACACTGGAGGGAAAATGTGACATCTAACATTTTCAAATAGAGAGAGAGACACAGAGAGAGAGAGAGAGAGAGAGAGAGAGAGAGAGAGAGAGAGAGAGAGAGAGGCTTACCTGTTACTTACCTGATATGTACTTGTTTGTTATTCTTTTTTGTTTTAGATATATATATATATATATATATATATATATATATATATATATATATATATATACATATATATACACACACACAGTATCTCACAAAAGTGAGTACACCCCTCACATTTTTATAAATATTTGATTATATCTTTTCATGTGTCAACACTGAAGAAATGACACTTTGCTACAACGTAAAGTTGTGAGTGTACAGCTTGTGTAACAGTGTGAATTTGCTGTCCCCTCAAAATAACTCAACACACAGCCATTAATGTCTAAACCGCTGGCAACAAAAGTGAGTACACCCCTAAGTGAAAATGTCCAAATTGGGCCCAATTAGCCATTTTCCCGCCCTGGTGTCATGTGACTTGTTAGAGTTACAAGGTCTCAGGTGTGAATGGGGAGCAGGTGTGTTAAATTTGGTGTAATTGCTCTCACACTCCCTCATACTGGTCACTGGAAGTTCAACATGACACCTCATGCAAAAGAACTCTCTGAGGATCTGAAAAAAAGAATTGTTGCTCTACATAAAGATGGCCTAGGCTATAAGAAGACTGGGAAGACTCAGACACTATGCTGCAGCACGGTGGCCAAGACCATACAGCGGTTTAACAGGACAGGTTCCATTCAGAACAGGCCTTGCCATGGTCGACCAAAGAAGTTGAGTGCACGTGCTCAGCGTCATATCCAGAGGTTGTCTTTACGAAATAGACGCATGAGTGCTGCCAGCATTGCTGCAGAGGTTGAAGGGGTGGGGGGGTCAGCCTGTCAGTGCTCAGACCATACGCCGCACACTGCATCAAATTGGTCTACATGGACATGGATTACTGGAAGCATGTCCTGTGGTCTGATGAGACCAAGATAAACTTATTTGGTTCAGATGGTGTCAAGCGTGTGTGGCGGTAACCAGGTGAGGAGTACAAAGACAAGTGTGTCTTGCCTACAGTCAAGCATGGTGGTGGGAGTGTCATGGTCTGGGGCTGCATGAGTGCTGCCGGCACTGGGGAGCCACAGTTCATTGAGGGAACCATGAATACCAACATGTACTGTGACATACTGAAGCAGAGCATGATCCCCTCCCTTTGGAGACTGGGCCGCAGGGCAGTATTCCAGCATGATAACGACCCCAAACACACCTCCAGGACGACGACTGCCTTGCTAAAGAAACTGAGGGTGAAGGTGATGGACTGGCCAAGCATGTCTCCAGACCTAAACCCTATTGAGCATCTGTTGGGCATCCTCAAACGGAAGGTGGAGGAGCACAAGGTCTCTAACATCCACCAGCTCCGTGATGTCGTCATGGAGGAGTGGAAGAGGACTCCAGTGGCAACCTGTAAAGCTCTGGTGAACTCCATGCCTAAGAGGGTTAAGGCAGTGCTGGAAAATAATGGTGGCCACACAAAATATTGACACTTTGGGCCCAATTTGGACATTTTCACTTAGGGGTGTACGCACTTTTGTCACCAGCGGTTTAGACATTAATGGCTGTGTGTTGAGTTATTTTGAGGGGACAGCAAATTTACACTGTTACACAAGCTGTACACTCATTACTTTATGTTGTAGCAAAGTGTCATTTCTTCAGTGTTGTCACATGAAAAGATATAATCAAACATTTACAAAAATGTGAGGGGTGTACTCACTTTTGTGAGACACTATATATATATATATATATATATATATATATATATATATATATATATATATATATATATATATATATAAAGAGACAGAGAGAGAAAGTGTGAGACTGAAAGAGATAGAGAAAGGGGGTGAGAGTGAAAAACTGAAGGGAAAGAGAGTGACAGAGGGACGAAGAGTGAGAGTGGCCAACAGAGAGAGACAAAAAAGTGAGGGTGAGACAGAGAGAGAGAGACAGCAAGGGTGATACAGACAGAGAGAGAGAGAGAGTAAGAGAAAGAAAGACAGAAGGGAGAGAAATTCAGAGAGAGCCAGACAGAAGGGAGAGAAAGAGGAAGAGGGAGAAAGACCAACAGAGAAAGAGACAAAGGGAGGGAGAAAAATAGAGACAGAGAAAGAGAATTCATAACAATTCATAACAATAAAGTTTTTCCCATTTGAATTTTGAGAGAAAGAGAGTGAGACAGACAGACAGTGGGGGAGAGAGAAAAAAAAATAGAGAGAAATTTAGACAGAAAGAGATTAAGACACACAAGCAGAGAGAGAGATGGGGGGGTGAGACAGATCGAGAGAGAAGACAGATGTAGAGAGGCTGTTTTCCTGTCAGATCTCTGTTTTTGGTGATGTGGAGATGGAAATATGGTTCTTTGATTTCCTCTCATGTTCACATTTTAAAAGAGACATGTCCAGGCCTGAGGTGAGAGACTCAATTCACAGCATGAGTGTCGACAAGGGGAGGCATGAACACAGGAGAGGTAAAGACAGAGCGGATACATGCTCCACTGGATTTTAATCACCACACACATTCTTTTAATCATCTGATCGTTAAAGATTACAAACAAACACAAAACGGTACATGTTTCTATAATTAACCCACCTAGCTAATAACCAAATAGGAGTTAATGGGGTGTTTTGTTGTAAAACTCGATTTTTAAAAAATATTTTTAATATCACCATCGCTCTCAGTCTTACTGTTTTGACAAAAATCAAGATTTTGTATTGTTGTCACATTTATGCCATTATATGTCAATATGCCATACAGTCATTGGAGAATCCCTTAGCTTCTCAGCATGAGCCTTTTCCACTGTTAATCTCTGTCATTTGCATTAGCTAAAGGTCCCAATAGCATACAGAATTCAGAGTGCAAATATCCATCCTCACATATAATGTAGTCATTTAAACATTTCCTCCCACCTCCAAGAGGTGACATCATGAGATGATTCTGCAGGGATTTAAAGCAGATTTAAACTAATGAATCATTGCTGAAAGAGGTCAGCAGTCATGTGTATATGATGTAGCAATATTTTGTTATTATTATTTTGGCTAGAACTTAAAATTAAATACAACAATATAATCTAAGACGTTTGACCATCTCATGTCTTACATGCAGTTATAGTCCCCCTAGTTATCAGCCAATCTAGATTAGGAAATATTTGACACATTCAGAAAGTCGCATCTATCAATTTTAAGAGAATGTTCATTTTGATGCATTCAAGAGTTTCCATATCCATATTTATATGTATATGCGGAGTTACTGTTACCACAATAAAGTGTATTATTTCCCAATAACAGCATGCGCATAGGGGTTTTATTCCTTTTACACCACAAAATCTGGCAACTCGAACAATATTTTATTGAAGAACAAAACAGTTCATCAAATTATAGTTAGATTTAATGCGGCAAAACATCAGCAAAACAACTGAATTCCTGATGTAACAACTATAAACAAGTATTCCCTCACCAGACCCTCTTTTGTCCCTTTCTTTAAGTTAATAGGACAAAAAAAAACACATCTTGTTTTGCTATCCTTCCCGAAAGAATTTCAGAAAACTAAAAGAAACATAATTTCCTCTAACTGTTATAAAACACTGATGCTGGAGAAACCTTGACTATAACAACAGGTACATAATTTTTATGTTTATGTTG
Source organism: Ictalurus punctatus (assembly GCF_001660625.3). Classification (NCBI taxonomy): domain Eukaryota; kingdom Metazoa; phylum Chordata; class Actinopteri; order Siluriformes; family Ictaluridae; genus Ictalurus; species Ictalurus punctatus. The sequence goes on from NC_030431.2 coordinate 20,588,200, forward strand.
AGCATGTGCCATACAATCCCTGTATAAGTTGTTACTATAGAAATGATAACTCCATTAATATAAACCTTGCATCTGGAACTACTGTCCAATCTGTTGTCTGAGAAAATGAATAAAAATCCTTCTGACCAATCAGGATTGAGCATTCAACAATGCTGTTCTGTAATGTGAAATTAGCTTACTCTAGTTACTGTAACGTGCTGGAAACAGTTTTATTGTAATGAGAACATAATGACAACACTCTCACTCACGTTCAATAAGCAGTTTATCCTTGTCAAGGTCACAGTGGATCTCGGGAACACTGGGTGTGAGGCGGGAATACTTCCTAGATGGGATGCCAGTCCATCACAGGGCACCATGCACACACACATTCACACCTAGAGGCAATGTATCTTAGCGGATCCAACTATTGGAATGTTTTTAGTGAACAGGAAGAAACCTGAGAACCTGGAGGAAACCCAGACAGACATGGAAAGAAGATGCACAGAAACTCCAGACACAGACAGTAATCCAAGCTCAGGATCAAACCGGGGACCCTGGAGCTGTACCACCTCATAACGACTGCACTATATGTCATTATATAGTGAAAAGTCAAACAGTGTCTACTACTTAATGATCTTTTCAATTTAGTCTATTTTAAAGGAGCATTGCCTAGTCGAATACTTTGTAAAAGAAATCTTACTTCAGCTATATGTGAGACTTAAAAAGTGACTGTATATAAGCAGTACTTTTGTAAACATTCTTGTATTTATACACAGCAGTTGTGGCTTTTATGTGACACTTAAGTGTGTTTGGACTGTATTTATAACCCTGCAGGCTACATTCTGTCCCTCAGTGTCAGAGTCTGTGTCCATTCAGAATGGCTAGTCCATAACGATGTGCTCTGCTCTCCATGCTGAACCCTGCTATAAGAATTAATAAGCGTCCCAGGCAGCCGTATGAGGCGAACGAGGGCCATAATACTATCATCTCATTTTATAAAGAGCTCCCGATGTTCAAAACAGAATCACAGCGAAACCATATTTGCTTTCTTTATGGCACTCGAGATAGCCCAGCATATTTGCTGCAGTATCTTCGATGATTGCTGCCAAAATTAATGAATAAATGTATAAAACTTGACGATGTGGCATAGAAATGTCCATTTGGAGGATATATGTTCAGTATGCACACACGCCATAATGGTGTGCTATGTCCTGTTTATGTGACTTGGCATCTCCATAAACAGTAGTAATGACAGCTACTGTACACTATACAGAAACATATTGAAACACATGGGATTGGCTAAAATTCTGTAGGAGTTGTAATAAAAAATAAGAATCAGGTAATACCACTGAGACTACAGCCTCTGACATTGTTTGATAAGATGAAAGATATTATGTCTCGTTCAATGTTTCAATCATGTTTATACATACATCTATGCAGACAAAACAGGCTTTTGAAAGCTCAAAATAAAACAACGACAGCAGGAGCACAGCAACTATAGACAAAGGCTCCTGTAGTTGTGTGGTTCTCTAATTAAAACAGATGGGACACTCCACTAAAGACATGTTTAGACCAGAAGACGGCTTTGAGCTGAGCCATGGGGGAGGTTTAGGAGGACAGACGAGGGAATGAAGGAGCCTGGCTTCAGACAGATCTTTTCATATACTTAAATCTGCTGAAATATAAACCAACCCCAAACTCTCTCAACCCCCCCTTCCCGATATTACTTTATGATGAAATATTTCATGGTCACCACCAAATAAATCAATCCGAGTTGCTCCATTATGGAAAGTGTATGTGCAACAATCTGCAATCACAAAAGCTATAAATATACCCAAAAGAAAAGACATGCTCCACTGGCCAGAATTGATCTTTATTTGAGCTGGAAATACATTCACCCTCCCTTTTTTTTTTCTTTTTTTTTTTGCCACTGAAGAAAAGAGATGAGATGTCTATAGAATAAACAATGAACAGGTCCTTGAAAGACATCCTCAGACTAGTGTTTCTATTTTTTTTCCCTAACTAAATAAGCATGGTAGCGTGAACACGTTTGATCCGATCCCAAAAACATAGCATGCATTATTAATGATCAGCACATCAATAACACACTGTTAGAGTGACATGACAAGGCACTGAATGTAAAAAATTGTTGCTCAGGGGAAGACGCTGTTTAATCATGCATACACTTTTCATCGGTTTGTCAGCTCCTGTCTATTCGCTCCATCAATGGAAAGGGACCATCATCAGACCAGCACTGTCCAGATATTATTTGTGTGATATATTATTCTCGGCAGAGCAGTAACACTGACATGATGATAATGGCATGTTAGTGTGTGTGGCACTGATACGAGTGTTTCAGGTAGTGTTGTTTGGGTTTTAAACACTGCATTTTTATTTAATAGACCAGTTCGTACAGGATTTCAATGAGTTTTTTGTGATTGTTGCAGCCAAAAAAGCTTGAATTTACTGAGGCTTTTTTTCTAAATTTGCAATTGCTGAGTTTTTTTTTTTTGTGTGCATTTTATGCCGAAAACTACTTGAATTGGTGAAATTGCAATTGCACAAAATAGTCTTTCACAGTGATGTTTGTTTGGAAAATGAGACCTTTTAGCTGTGCTCATGTTTGACACGTGTGAATCGAAGAAGGCTTTAGCGGAATGTGCATTGTGATGATGTCACGTGATGTGTCTTAGCCCAAATCTGCAGAAAATCTGTAGTAATTTTGAAAAATTGCAAGTTTGCTTGATTTTACATTCATTTCTGCAATCGCAAAATCACACAGTCCTGAAGGGACTGATAGACACTCTCATACCACAACCTTTTTGAATGTTTGATTCTGATTGGTCGGAAGGTGCTGATTCATTATTCTGTGAGGAAATGTTCATTTAACATTTTTGGAAAGAGTTGCCAGTATCAGCAGACAGTTAGCTGTGTTTTCTCTTATTATTTAGTCTTATTCTGTTAATTACATTTTCTGACAACACCACTGCTTAATGGCACGTATAACCCATACTCTCTCAAGACTAAGACAAACTACAGAGAACTTTCCCCAAACTTTCTGCTCTTTTTTGTTGTTTGGCTTCGGCTCACTTGCACACCTTGCTGCAGCTGTTACAGTGAGATATGACTGCTCTGTGCCACTGCAGGACTACTGCTACAGAAAACCAACACACTGGCACTGATGTAGAGCGAAACACTTTGGAAAACTAAATAATATGCAAGTAACCCTCACACCCCCATATTACTTCAAAATGCTGTTTTGGTCTTTAGTTATTTTGCTGTGTGTTGGGAGTGTTGGCACTACTCTGTGATACAGGATTACGAATTACTGGTAATATTTTTCTGCTAATATTATTCGGACTGTCATAACTGAAAACCTTAAGCTTAGTGAGTATGGTGACTACTACAGCTAGCTAGCTTACTCACAAAATAAAATAACAACAATCAAACAAAAGCAACAACAGCAAAGCAATCTCAACAAGAAACACAACAATAGTAATAATAATAATAATAATAATAATAATAATAATAATAATAATAATAATAATAATAATAATAATAATAATAGGGCGCACGGTGGCTTAGAGGATAGCACGTTCGCCTCACACCTCCAGGGTCGGGTGTTCAATTCCTGCCGTGGCCCTGTGTGTGCGGAGTTTGCATGTTCTCCCCGTGTTGCGGGGGTTTCCTCCGGGTACTCCAGTTTCTTCCCCCAGTCCAAAGACATGCATGGTAGGCTGATCGGCATGTCCAAAGTGTCCGTAGTGTATGAATGAGTGTGTGAATGTGTATGCTATTGTGCCCTGCAATGGATTGGCACCCTGTCCAGGGTGTACCCCGCCTTGTGCCCGATGCTCCCTGGGACAGGCTCCAGGTTCCCCGTGAAGGATAAGCAGTATAGAAGATGGATGGATGGATGGATAATAATAATAATAATAATAATAATAATAATACAGAGATTTAAACTAGTTGAAATTTCTGCTCTAGTCTAATTTAATAAGCTGTAAAATATCCTTTTTGTCTTCTTTCTCCTTCTGATTATTTTGTCTCATCTGTGCCTTATTGTGTCTGTGTCCCCCTCTGTCTATCGATATCTTTCACTTATATGAACAGTGATCCTAAGCTGTTGTTCTCTTCATCCTTAGTATTTTAAATGGGTTTCAGTCTTGCCTGTCTGTTGTGGATCTGACTAATGAGCTGTCTGTGACTGCTGTGAGCTGAAGTTTCTGTGGACTGCTGAAAAGCTTTTGAATAGAGAGACATTGTGATCCTGAATAAAGAGAATGTTAAAGTGTATGCGTGGTGATGGCTTGGGAAAACCCTTCATTTAGCGATTTCATTTGGCTAAACTGAAAGACATCAATTAATTACAAATGCTATTTATTGATTTAATTTGCATTTAGTTTAATGCAGGGAATATTAAACTAACAAATATAACCATCAGAACAATGTATTTCTTTATAGCCACTTACACTTGTAGCTTATAGCTGTTCTTACAGCTAATTTAAAAAAAAAAAAAAAAAAAAAAAAAAAAAAACTGTTTCCTTACAACGTAATAAAGTGGTTCCAAATTAGGGGTTCCAATGACACTTTAGGTTTCTAGACTTACAAATCAGGTCACGAGATAAACTCACAATCTCCTCTATGTTTCATTCATTTATTTAACAAATTAATTTTAGAAATATCAAAGACGGATTTTGTGTATTACCTTTTTAAAATGTTACTGGGAGAAACCTCCAGACAAGCTACGTTTAATTTAACAGGGTACGCGATATTTTAGTCTTTTTCACTATTCCGACACACTGCATTAGCGTAATGAACAAATATTCTCTGTCCATCTACCTTTGTAATGTTGTTCTTCAGTGTAAATTCAGCCTGTATTCAGATTATTTATTTTTGAGCTTTATTATCATTTCCTTTCTCTGTTGGCTTTTCAGACATCGCCGTTAACATTAAAAATACAGCAATATCTATAATGAAGTCTGCACTGGGATCCCTTGATATTTAAGCAACTATAAAATCAACATTCCCATTTGTGGAGAAAATGATGTCCATTTCAAATATGGACCAGTTGTTTTCAAATGAAAGTAATATCATGCATGCTTCCGAAGGTCTGAAGGTGTAATTACACTTTGACACTTTACACTTTAAAACATCAAATTGTCACATTGTCACCAGCTGAAGTCAGAGCAGCCATGTGGCTATGTGCTTCAAATTTAAACTCCAACATAACTCCAAACCTCCTCAAGCTTTTTCATAAAGGTGTAACCCAGATAAATCTCAGGGGTTAAACATTTCCTTGTGTAAGATTAAAAAGTTCCTGTTGGCTTCTGGTTAGCCTGTAAATGCCTTGGCCATCTCCTCAACATATGTTCTTACTTCCTCGGCTCGCTAGTAAACAACGTCAGCTGCATGTATGACACATGGAAGGAGGCATGGCCCTTTTATAAACATGGATTGAGAGCGAGAAAAGCTCAAAGTGGTTTTAATGAGCAAATATTTACTCTGAAATTAACTAATTCTGAAACTCCAAGGCAAGCAGACTGCCAACTTAAGTGGTCGCACATAGCAAGAGATCTGGCAGTCATCAGTTTCCATGTGAAGTGTGGCCTTGAGTTGATTGATAGTGTTTGATAAGCATCTGCAATGCCAGTGATGTTTCATGCTTTAATGTTTCAGAAGACACAGCTGTGAATGAAAATGCAGGATATTTGACATAAACAAGACATGAAACATAGTGAATTTGGTCAGATTAGAACTCATTTAAACACCACAAGCATTGGGGGGTCCTGTCTGTTTTGGCTGACCATTCTGCAATATACAAGTCATCTTTCATGCTGCACAGAGAACTAATCGACTGGCCTTTGGTACATAGTTACTCTTTACCTTAACCTATGCCATTCTGAGGACTTGTCATGAATTGCTGACTATTACCAACCTGTCTCCTTGATCAAAGTATACTGATTACAGATATAAATTACATTTATTTTCTGGGCTATTTAAGGAAAGAATGAAACTCAGAGGTTTGCTTTTATATGCTTTTATAGGTAAAATAAATTTTAGTGAAGCATGACAATGCCAACAATAGCATGTCCTGAAATCTACCAATGGTTGCAATTTGAATCAATTAATGAGTAACACACTTTTTATTCATTTATTGTTGTAAAACATCTTAGAGAAATTTTTTACTTATGTTATACGAGCTATAAACACTCATTCCCTCATAAACATCAACCATTTTTTCTGTCTCTTAAAGTTAATAAGGCAAAAAGGGACCTCCTGAAGACTTTAGCATGGTGGAAAAACTCATTACAAACACATGCATTGAAACCAAGTGATATTATACATTTAGTTATCCAAGGACTGCATTTTTCCCACACACTAATTCAAGGAAAGATGGTTGACACTATACTGCTGTATGTCATAAGAACAAGGATCTCAGAAGGTATTCATTCATAGTTTTAGATATGTATTTCTCAATGTCCAAAAAAAAAAGACAACAACTGTCATCCAAATGTCTTCCAAAACCTCCTCCTTTTACCTGTAGAGCTTGAATATAGACTGCAATTTCTTATATAATTAAAATCATTTTTTGTCATGATACCTTCACAAAAAGAAAATAATACAAAAAACAATTAGACAATCATCAATGAATCTAATTTTAAAGATCTGAAAAAAAAAAAAGTTTCTTCCTTTTTAATCCTGCAGCTATCCCCAGATTTGTCTTAATGATGTCTGTATATACAGTATATACACTATATTTTAATATCAAGCTCTTAGAACTATAGTTTTCAGTTTATTCATATTTTACATTTGCATCAGACCTGGTTATATTAGATGTAATGGAATCCTTGCACAAATTACTGACCATGCCAAATTGGCTTAATTTGTTCTTTCTGACAAATACCACTCATGTATCCATTCTAGTTTAACAACATATTAAAGACAAAAATGAGTTAATCATTGATCTTATTGATTAATTCTGTATATACTTCAAATCCTCTCTGTTGAATGATTAGAGGATTCTCTTGCCGGAGTCACTCTCAGCAATACACCAAGTCCTCACACATTAATGGTGTCATTATGGCCTGGAGCAGATGTTTGTATCAAAATGGGCATGACCGGGGGCCCCTGTAACAGCCTCCAGAACACACAGCACATGGACAGTAAATGAAAGGAAATGGCTTTAGAGACTCAGTCAGAGGACTGAAGCTTTTCCTGTAAAAGGTGGTGTTTGGCCTGTTTGAGATCCATCATGAAATGTAAAGTTTTAGACAATTTCAGTTTGAAGAGCTGCCATTAGGATGTACAGTAGGGACAGTTGATCTGCATTACCTACACTAATCAGAAATTAGTTAAAACCTTAAATGCTAATATACTTGTAAGCTATTGCAGCAAAATAAAAAATAATGCTGAATTGAATTTCTCAGCAAGGAGTGCATGAATCGTATACTGTGTGGTAGCACTTAAGATTTATTTATTTATTTTTTTGTTTACACATGGAACAAAAAAGATACCACATCAGAGCTGAGTGCATGTTCTACTCATATTACTAAAGCAGCAAGACTGGAGTCGAGTGCAAGTGCAAGTTTGTATACCCTTAGGACAAAATGAAAGACAACATTAAATTTATAGGAACAAGGTGTTAGGATATTAATAGTGGATACATTTAAATGATATTCAAATGTGGCATTTGCCTTCAACATTTACCCCTCTAATAACTCGTATGTCCAGCTTTTTGCCCTTATAACTTCTCCTCCAACCACTTTAATATCCTCTGAACAGCTTTTAGATCCTCTCTCTGTTGACCCCAGACAACTTATTTATTCCTGGTATTTCTGTTTGAACATTTCTTGACATCTCTGTTAAATGAGCTGTCAGGCACTACCTTCTTCAGATCAGGTCGGGAAATTGAGAAGGTCAGGGTTTTTTTCATATATTCCTATTGTTTTTACTTGACAAGGCTTGTCATTTTGTTGCAGGTTACACCCATATTTCATTTTTAACATCTCGGAGTTCTATTTTTTTTTTTTTTTTTTTTTTTTGTAGATCAATTAAAAATTTAGACACATATTTTCTATTTTTTTCATCAAAAACGAACTTTTGCACTCAAATCTTCCCGAATGTCTTCCCAGAATATGCTGTTCTCAAGCATTATTTTGATTAATGTATAAATCTTAGACATAATTATTAATTCAGATGTCAGAATTAAGAAATATCTACAGATACAGTCTGGTCCATAAGTATTTGGACAGTGACACAGTTTTTTTTATAATTTTGCCTCTGTACACCACCACAGTGGATTTTAAATGAAGCAACGGTCTGATTTGTTTTATACAGCCTAATAATTGCCTCCAAAACATGCATATACGCCTCTGTGGATTGTATATTGAGAGTTCCTATAAGCAGCTACCAAATGCAAAATCAATACTTGGAATCAACTGCATATATTTTATCTCCTTAATTTGTCATGAAATAACGAAGAAACAGGTCACACCTGTCCATGAAACTGCTTATCAGTCAATTGTCCAATTACTTTTGAGCTTGTGAAAATGGTGGGACTCTATAAAAATGGCTCTAATTACTAAATGGTCAATGTAATATTTCGTATCTGAAAGTCTACACAGCCATCACATCTTATCTTGATTACTTCATTTCTATTCCACTGTGTCAAAATCGTGTCACTGTCCAAATATTTATGAACCCCATCTGATTGGTCCATTCTTGCTTCTGCTCCACCCAAGCACCGCCTGCTCATTATCACTTCCTCCTGTGTCTTGTTAACCTTGTAATCATGGTCTGTATATATGCTTCCAGTTTTCCTTCATGTCTTTCTGAAGCTCTGCTTGTGTATGTAGCGTTTCTGAGCCTCATTTCCTGATCCTGTGTTTACCCAAAATTCCCGTGTTACCATATCTTTGACCTTATCTGCCTGTTTCCAATGTCTACAATTATGAATTTGTCTATGTTTCGCCTGTTCTGTGTGCTGGTGTTTGGAATTTTGACCCGTAAGATGATTGTGTTATGCAGATGCAGAAATAAACATATTGAGCACATACTGCCTCTGGCCTTGTCTGTGCCGCATCTATGGATATGGTTAAACTAACTCTAATCTCACCTCTTAAAACTGCTGAACACAAATATATATATATATATATATATATATATATATATATATATATATATAATTTATTTATTTATTTTTCCGTCTTATTTATCCACTGCCACGCATACAGTATATATTGTCTAAAAGTATGAGTCCTATGGGATAACCTCAAGACTAAATCACTATCGGTCTTGTTGCTGATCCTGTCTTTGCTGCTCATCTGCTGGTTAGTCACGGTCTCTTCTGAAGGACAGCTTTATCCCTGTGGATGAGCACTGCTTCTTCAGTTCTCCAGTTCTCTCCCATAGCATGCGGAACTAAACACAGACTTCTACTCCCATGCCTATCCATAAAAAACTGAATAATAATAAAAAACACCAATGCTGTACATACAGTATAAAAAAGGTTTCCTGACTCTGTTCTCATGGGTGTGTCTTATTGACATACTTTAAAAAAGACAGAGAAGACAGCAGGGATACGATCTCTCATACCAACACACCACTACAATGTGCTGAGCTGATGAAATCACAGTCGGCGCAGGTGATGCTCTTGCACCTGTTTACATTTAAATGCCACGATATCATCTAAAGTCTGTTTTCTTCAGCTGGTTTCACTACAGTCATTCTTTGGAAAAACATGAGGAAATACTCTGATCCAAAGGATGCCTGGGAGCAGAGAAACAATCCAGAGAGATTATGGAACTGGATACTGTAGCACCTCGTTTAAAATTACACATCCAAGCTTCGGGAATGTCTCTCTGAGACACCACCTCCTGCTGCTGTGGTCACCTGAGCTTGTATCTCCAAAGACTGACTGATCTGAGGTTTTCTTCTTATGATGTTATGAAAGTGATAGTGTGTGTGTGTGTGTGTGTGTGTGTGTGTGTGTGTGTGTGTGTGTGTGAGTGCCCCGGGGCGCAAATCTTTGTTTAGTTTGTGGGGAAGAAGAGGGAAGACTGAGGGGGTTTCTGTAGCACTCAGGATGATGTATTTGGATACGAGATACTCGTTTTAGCGGACGCCTACTTTGACAAATGTAATACAGATCATGAAATGGACAAGATGAGAAATATAAATAAACAAGAAGTGGAAACGTGTGAGGATTTTAGAATACGAAAAACACTGCTGAACACATGCACCCACACACATCTGAGACAGCCAGCTGCGATCAATTTGGACTGTGCACGGAAAACAGAATATGCGAGTAACACTGTATACAATGTGTACGGAAAATAAAACAGCCAGTCTAGTATTTACAGAACATAATCCTACAAGCTAATAATGCACTCATTACTAGCAAATTAGAAGAAGAGAGGGTGTGTGAATGCAGTAGGATTAAATATTTCTGCATTGATTTTAAAGGAATAAAAAGTCCAATATCATTTGTATAAACACAGCTTTTATTTAGAACATACAAAGAGACACTACTGTGTCTTCATTAGTGAGAATTCCTCCAACAAACCAAGAGCGGGCATGCTGTCATGGAAAATTAGTCAACGATGGTGTGATGCGATCCAGCCAGACGTAAAGGAAAGCTGAGTTAATTAATTATTTTCCAATAACAGCACATCCCATTGTGTTTTATTCCTCTTACACTACAGCAAGTTTTGTCAATGATTACAATAATTATTAATTCAGTAAAGAATGACACACCATACTTAAACACTGAGGTTTCACAATTATTGATATACTTTTGATGTATCATCTTTTTGATAATCATTGTAAAGCTCATTTATTATTTATCAAGACAAAAGATTATGCTTATGAAATTGCTCTGAAATCTAGCTCACAGATGATTGACAGCAGGCAGTGAACTCATGCTGTCGCTTCAGTTTAGTGACTAAGCAACCATATAGTAACACATGTTTAACACAACTCAAATACAATTACAGGGGCATGCGCTACTGTCTTTGTCTGTTGTCTTGCACCAGAGAAGTAGCCTGATAATATTTCTTTATACTACACAACCTTGGAATTGGTTGTGTGAATTTAACTGAATTGAATTGAATTTCGACCTACATCATGTCAGTAGTACAAAGCCAAAACAACGCACGTGTTATCTTTTTTCAATTAATTTTTATAATTCATTTTAGCTCAGTAACTGGAAGAATGAGTAGTAGTCCTGGTGATGTCCACGTCCAGTTTTCATGCCGATTTCAAAACTGTATTGCAAACTTTTGGAAGCACCCCGTTGTGGATGTATTATGTCAAAACACCCATTGTAATCTCTCAAGATAAAGGGAACAGTTGGAGACATATTTATAAACACTATATATTGGAATTACAATGATACATATGTGTAACCATGTGATTGAGCCGCATGTTAAAGGATTTATAAACCTGTGATTTGCCTTGCAGCCAGAACTAGTGTCAGAGCTGCTTATGTAGACAATTAATCACTACCTTCTGATGAATCAGATATGAGAATTCAACAAGACTGTGGTATGATCCTATTTCATTAGCAAACCAATATACAGGTAGGTCCATGCACTAATAGGGAAAAGGTTAGTTTAGCATCCTATAGTGTGTTGGTACCTTTGGTGCAACTCTTAATAGTTCCAAGTAGAACACACAACAAAGGATTTCCATTTCACAAAAAATTAGAACACCTTTAGGAAGCTAAGAACTCCTAATCATAAAAAACCCACTCCAGAAACCAATGAAAACTAGTGTATATTCTTAAAAGCAGAAACAGATGTTCCAGAAAATGTGACTGAAAGTGATGCCATAGAAACTTTGTTTTGTATGTTTGTTTGTTCGTTTTCTGAGAGTTTTTTTTTTGATGGATGAACCAACTTTTTGCGAGATTCACATTGTCTTGAATAATCATTTCATACCATAAATGTTAATATCATTTACACCACAGCGCTGTTGAACTCTCAATTCTGATTGGCTGACAGACATTCTGAGGTTCTAAATGCACAGCAAGAGTAGTTCCAGTCAGGTCTTGACCGCATTACAGTTCCATATCACTTCGCCGTGTTAACTGAAATAACAAAAAAGTTAGGCTACTGTCCACCACAGCACTCAGATCTAACAGCAAACCAAATGACAGAAAAATAAGATTTTCCTGAAATATGTATGGATTAATTGAGAATGGGCCATTGGAATATTAGAAAAATTTATGTACACCCGAGGTGGTAATGCGGCTATGAGGCAAAGCGGAGACTTAAGACGTGTGTAAGAAGGGCACAGATAGAGGGCAGCCACAGCAGAACAGGCATCTCCGTTTTACAGCACAAGGCACTATTTCCAAAATATCTTACACTTTATCTTTGCTAGCCATTGCCAAACTAAATGCAGTAAAATATTTTTTTTACTTTGTGTAAGAATGGAACACCACATTCACTTGTTTTCATTAAAACAAAAGGTCACCAGTGTCCTGTCTCTGACCTAGTCTGAGGCTAAAGTTCACATGTTTCCCACCAGCGTGTGGATTGGTTGATTTTTACTAGAAGTTGCTTGGCTAAGACAAGGCCAAGGGCCAAATTGGAAGAAGGGTTTTATGGGCAATGTGTTGCTGGTTACGCTTTTTTTTTTAAGAGCACATAAAAACGCTAATGCTAGAAGTTATGGAGTAAAATCATTTGCCTTGTCCTGCCTTATAATATTCCATCACAACTTTATCTAACTAGGCCTCTTTTTTGGTGAGCAATTCATCATAGTTATATCTAAATTTAACCATACCTGCTAGTGCTAGCGGTTAACACAACACGTGATATATTGCACTGTAATTCACCCTAAACTCCCTTTTTGAGTGATTGCACCCTGATTGTCTCTGATTACCTTTGTATTAAGATTTGACTCGTCTCGGTTTAGAAGGCCATTCATGGCTCGGGGTGACAGCCTGTATATATTCATGCTGCTGATTAGGTATCGGCGCTAGCTCCCACATTAGCGGTGGCAGGCTTGGCGGGCTAGCACTACAGGAGCTGCCAGACACGTTACGCAGGACATCTGCAGGAGCTTTTGTGGAGCCTTAAATCAAGCCAGTTGGTTACCAGCTGTGCTGCTCTAGCAATCTCCCTGCTGAGTAGTTAGCCAGTCTGTCAGATTGAGATGAAGAGAAAGGGATGGAAAGAAAGAGAGAGAGGGGAAGTGAGAGAGAGAGAGAGAGAGAGAGAGAGAGAGAGAGAGAGAGAGATTTGCCACCTGTAACAACACAAAACGGGAAAGGACAATGACCTCTCAGGCAATGACAACCCACTGAACACTGCCAGTTCACTAGCCTCTGCCATGCTTTTGGCAGGTGGTATAATGCCAATCCTGTCAGTGCCAATAACATCTGCTTCTTACCTAATAGGTTTCCTTCAGCACCTCTGCGCAACAGCTTTGAGAAGCTAACGCAGAGAGGCGATTGTGTCATGAAACGCTCCAAAGACTAAGTGCATTGCTGGCATAATAAACAATTCATTTACATCTAGAAGATTTTGAGCCAAAATACTTCTTTATGTTAGCCTGGCAAGTCAAAAGGTTTTTTTTTTTTGTTGTTTTTTTTTAAATTCTGCTTGATTTAATAAAAACAGCAAATGTTTTGCTTATCAACATGGCATACTGCTTGCTAAATTGTTTCATCTTACGAAGCGACGAAGTTTCAAAACAGTGGTGAGTAGTCAGTGCAGCACACAGTGTTTCAGATTTCATCAATGTAAGCGCTGTTGTATCAAAAACCACTTCAATCACTACACTAATGCAGAGACTCTTCTGAAGAAAAGGGAACAACTTGTTATAGTTGATTTCTCACTCTCATGTTGACGCCACAGGGACAGCTAAAGAAACAATGTATTGCATGTCCAGCAGTGTTTTTAGCTCAGATTTTCATCAGCCAGTAATCAGCGTGGAACTGAGAAGTGTGATTTTACACACTTACCAGCACTTGTAGTGAATACAGCACCAGCGAATGGATATATGGTCAGCATCCAGGAATATGAATTTCCTCCTGAGGACATTCCATTCTGTCATATTCATTAGTTACACTTCAAAACTCAAAGTATAGGCCTAACAATGCTTGTTTATTATAAGCACTTGGTAGTTGGGCAGATATAAATCCACATAAACCGATTAAATGTTCATACAGTTACATTACACCTACATAGGTCCTTCATGACAACTGACATAAACCTACATAAACTGTTTAGTGTTCATAGAGTTACATTACACCTATATAAGTCCTTTATGACAACTGACATAAACCTACATAAACTGTTTAGTGTTCATAGAGTTATATGATACCTACATATGTCTTCCATGACAACAGACGCAGATCTACATAAACTGTTTAGTGTTCATAGAGTTACATTACACTGAAATAAGTCCTTCATGACAACTGAGATAAACCTACATAAACTGTTTAGTGCTCATAGTTACATTACACCTACATAAGTCCTTCATGAGATCTGACATAAAACTACATTAACTATTTAATAATTGACATTAACTTATATATGTACGCTATATGGCCAAATGTTTGTGGACACCTGACCATCACAACGATATGTGCTTTTTGAACATCCCTTTCCTTTGCCCTTTGCCGTTATAATAACCTCCACTCTTTTGGGAATGCTTTCCACTTGATTTTGGAGCATGGCTGGGGAATTTTCCCATTCAGCCACAAAAGCACAAGTGAATTCGGGCACTGATGTCAGGCAAGGAGTCCTGGCACACAGTAGGCATTGCAGTTTATCCAAAACAAAGGTGGTCAGTGAAGTTCAGGTCACGGGTCTGTGCAGGCCACTTGAGTTATTCTACACCAACCTCTGCAAACCATGTCTCCATGGAGCTCACTTTGTGGACAGGGGCATTGTCATGCTGGAACAGGACTAAACCTGTGACGAGATATGGTAATGCTACGGCATATAAACACATTTTATACATTTGAGTTCTTCCAATTTTATGGCACTAGTTTAGGGAAGACCCACCTATTGGTGTGAATGTCATGTGTCCACAAACTTTTGACAATGTAGTTTATATATTGTGTATATTCTAATCCCTCTACATGGACTGTGCAGCAGGTGTTTTTATCTGTCCTCTATTTAGCTCCTGTTTCTTTGCTCTTTATCTAAAGTGGCTATAATCTCTCCAGGATGTCCATGTTCTCTGAGTGCCTGCAATCTCCAGCCTTTTCACCAGCAGGGAAGGTGAGTGATGACAGAAGTAGCAGAGCCACCATGTAAGCAGCCATCTTACATTTCCTTCAACAGTGTATTTGGAGACCCTGGTCAGGTTTTATAAGTGTTGACTTCTGACCTCATTAACAAGGGCGAGCTAGCCTTTGGCCATGTGGATGACCATAGCACATGCTGCCACATGGCTGCCTGGAGGCATGCTGCCATTACCTCTGCTTCCTGGCACTCCACAGCCATCAAGGGAACAGTAAAGAAGGGAAAGAAGTTTTTCTACCTCTGCATACACAGTTTAGCCAGTCCTGTAGAACAGTTAAGGCTCCATGTTTAATCACTGAGATGTGAGGAATGTGGGATTCCTAGTATAGATTGCAATGAGACATCTCATTGATGAATGCTACTGGGGTATTGCATGCTGTTGTCAACAAAATAGGATAACATTATGCCCAGATTATTGTTTTTTATGAACATTGTAATCATGCTACAGAAGCTTCAATAAATATATACATTCTTAAAACGAATATAATATCAGAATGCCCATATAATATCAGCTTAAGCTTTGGGAAATTACCTGTTAACCCTTTACTGCATGGTGTTACCATATGGCAAAAATAAAATTTTCTCAAATTTTTTCATAGGCAATAATACAAAACTACTATTTTCCTATGCAACTGGAAAATGGACCATGTCACATGACCAGGAACTGCTGTTTGCTCTTCCTTTTTTTGCAGTCTCATGGCATGACGACGGTCATCATTGGAAGGCTCTCAAAATTATATTAATTTTTCAATATTTAGACACAATTACTTAAAGGAAAAAATGTAAACAGTATCTGAGATAAGTTAGCATTTATGTTTTTTGTCATTTTAAAAAAAGTTTATATATTTTGAGTATTGGTGGAATATAATTGTTGCCATATGGCAACAACATGTGATAATGGAAGTGTGTTATGTGTGTTTATGAATTGAAACAGGCCTACATAGCAAAAAACACAAGGCTTCTCTAATAGTATATGTACATTGTTTTCACATTCAAAGTAAGAAAAATTGTTGTAATTTCAGATAGTTTGTAATTGCACCTTATTTTCTAAATGTCATTTTTCAAGCAAAAGAATTCAAGAGAAATAATTAAAAAGATACTTTTGCCCAAAACATGTTTGGATGTCATTTCTATATGTTTTTGAGTGAGAAAATCCATTCACATACGTTTCATAACTTTAATTCCGTTTCCAAAAAACCTGCAAAAAATAATTAAAAATACAAATTCCTTTTTTTTTTTTTTAGCAATTTTGTATTACTTGAACTGATTCAAATAATAAAACGTTTTTTGATGTACGTGTAATAATTCATGCAGTAGAGAGTTAAATGTATTAAATGTGTCTAGATTCTCACAAAAAATTATGTTGCAGAATTCTATGTATGTAAATAGTGTAGCACTGTGCACTTGCATCTTCACAGAGCATCACTTTCTGATAATTTATGTTCATGTACGTTGCTGCCATTACCGCTAACAGAGGGGGAAAAAATGCTTATTTTGCATCATTTAATGAACCTTTAGTAGCAAGTAGCCTGTTTCTGCATACTTTGTGCACTTATCTCCACTGTTTAAGTAGAATCCTTCAGCCAATCACAAAATAATATGCTTTGAGTCACTTAAATATGCAGAGGTTATAGGTCACAACACTCCAATACTGTCTTCACTGCGAGTGAAGAAGCGATAAAGTTATAAAAAAAAATTTTTAAAAAGTGTTTTTTTCTCCAGACTAATTAAATTGGCTATTGCAGCTTAATCACAAGGTCATCTGTAAATTTGCAGAACCCAACATTGTGATGTTTGACGGAAAATTTCCAGATGAAAGCTGGTAAAAAAAAAATAAAAAATGTCCTGTGTTCCTTTACTGTCTGAACAGTTTATCACAAAGTAGACATGCAAATATGTTATTAGTTACCTTTAAAACTTATCCATAAGAACCTCACAGGCGTTCAAATCTAAAAATAAAATAAAATAAAATGAATGGTTTGGCAATGGTCAAAATTTTAAATAAAATTAAAATCTGAATCGGTACTGTATGTTTTTTGTTCTGTAGGAAAAATCTTTAATGTGAGTCACACACTATGCTCAAGTATGATATATAGTACCATATATTATATTGAAACAGTTAGTTATGGGTTTGTTCAACTGGAATGTTTAAAGGCAGTATTTAAATGGTCTGCACTTACATTTAAGCATGCTTGGTTTTAAAAAGCACAACAGAATGCATTTTTTATTCCTAATTTAGTCTTTTTCAGATGTTGTATGCCCAACTCTTGTTCACTGAGCAATATTTCATTGACAATTTGCAAACATTTGCTAAATATGGTCCAACCAAAACCCCAAGTACAATCCATCCCACCATCATGGAGTGCCTACTCTTGTTGTTTTGTCTCCAACGTTGGTGCCAATGACACCAATCACAGCAAAAAATTTTAACTTGGAACTTTGATCACACAGCATCTTTGTACACTGGTCAAGTGGTTTCTGATTCATATTCTTCTGATATTATGTCAGACAGACCAGGTGATTCTGTCTGAAATACTCCTAGTGTTATGTTGGTTTGAATGAAGTAATTAATCCTTAGAATGTGATACAATATTTCAGACTGGTCAGTTTCCTAATAGAAATTCACCTTTTTATATATCATCATTATAGTGGATGAAAATGCATCCCTTTTTCTTGTCAGCATATCTCTATTTTTATTTTTATAATAGAAAGAAAACAGTTTCTCACTTTTCACTGCAATGATCCAGACCAACCTATATATATATATATATATATATATATATATATATATATATATATATATATATATATATATATATATATACATCTCTATATAAGCACAACACATAGAGCATGTAATAATTTCCTCTACACAGAATGTAGTGCGTTATATGTCCAGCAGTTCACCATCTGCTACACAGCTCCCTAATAACTCTATGGATGCACTACATAAGGTATGGAATAATGACTTTTACACCAAGTGCTCTATACAATATGGTCAACCGGAAGCCATTACAGTTTCAAGTCAAAGCTCAAATTTGTGTAATTATTGAATCTTCACTGTGGCAAATTCAACTAAAACCCATCATATTAACTAAACTAAATAATATACAGTTTTGTTTATTCTTCATGTTCAAAGCATTTCAATTATCATGAAGAGTTCACAGTAAATCAGTGTGTCCTTTTGATTTAAAAAATAATAATAATAATAGTTTTTTTCATTTTTTTAAATGTCATATTTGCCCAGAGCAATAATAATAATAATAATAATAATAATAATAATAATAATAATAATAATAATAATAATAACAATAATAACAACAACAACATCATCAACAACAACAACAACAACAACAACAACAACAACAATAATAATAATAATAATAATAATAATAATAATAATAATAATAATAATACAAGGCAGACTCATTATTAAATAACTTCTGCAATAAGCAGTAAATGAAGCCATCAAAGTAAATAAAACATCTTATGATCTTATATGTCTCATACAGAAACTTCTCATACTACAGAAATTACAAACACACAATCTTTCTCAGACAAGCCAAAGAAATAAATAAATAATAATAAATAAAAAAAACATTTCAGAAGATGCAAAATACATTCAGTAGAAACAAACTTTCTATGAAGGCCATATATGTAATGAACTATGAATAGATTCATAACATGTTATAATATATCAATATGTGTCTTTTTACACATTGTTATAATTATTTTTGAATTATACTTGGTGTTCATGGTGTTCATAATATTATATCACCAGTACCAGAGAAACCAGAGAAATGAGTTATAGACCCAGTGAGACCTGCACTGATTTTTGAACTGACTGCATATACTTTTTTCACGAGTGTAAATTAGTGATTAACATATGATATGATAATCAAGTTATATTTGCAAACTGTAAGTAAAGTGAGCTATTAGAAACAAAACAAGCAAACAAACAAACAAAAAAATAACAACAACCCAAAGACATTTCTGTTTAATTTTCAGATGATTTTATCCCGATGATTAACCTTTAAATGTTCACCAAAGGGACAAAACTTAGAGCTTACAAGGTTCTAGTTTTGACCTTTTTGTTTTTATAAACCTACTGATGTTAAAATTCTCTCAACATGCCATATTTTCTCACAGAGTGAACCGAAAAAGAAAATGTAACATGTGAGACTGTAATTTTAATTACATTTTAAGTGTTTGGTGGTACAAGGTAAAAAAGGGCACAAATAATAGGTTTTAAAGGTCTAGTCAGAAAATGTTGTTGGTATGGTGTTTAGTTTGAAGAAGAGATGTTACAGGAAGCTTATGGAACAAGAAGGCTATAGTAACTCAAATAACCAGTCTTTACAATTGGGAGAAGCAGAAAAACATCTCAGAATGCACAACAAACTAAACCTTGAGGTAGATGTCCTACAACGACTCAAGAACAGGAATCTTAAGTTACATACTCGCCGAAACAGGACAGCTGAAGATTAGAGAAACATTGCCTGATCTTTAACCATATTTAACAAATTTTTTAAAGGTGTTTGGTCGCAACACGATACAGCCAACACACACGTCTCAGACAACACATCATGTAATACATAACACTTCTGTATGAACTTTTCTATTGAGTGTGAACCTTGGGTTTCAGAAGGGCATGAGAGCAAATGCATGCATGAAATAGTCAAGTGATCATACCACCCCCATCAAGGATTCTATACACGGTACATTTTAGTAGTCATGAAGGAAATGAGGCTGATTTGTGCATGAGTTTTCATCTCATACTCCAGATTCTTTGTGGAAAATATTCATGAGTTTCATCTCATCAGAACAAGCCCATGGCAAATTTTGGAGCCGTCAATAATTCCGACTAAAACAAACCACACATGTGACGTTAACATGATCGGCAATCTCTGTGCTTGTTCCACACTAGCCTCACATTAGTACAAAGTAGTACATATTTTAAACCACTCATGCAAATGGTATAGGTGACACTGACCAACTGATTTAGCCATTTCCAATTTACTCAACCCGTGGAGTTCATTTCAGCCTTCAAACCACTGATTACAAATGCTAACTATAAGAGTCAATTTGTATTCAGACCACTGAATAACAAAGGGAGCACACTGTATAAAAAAATGATCATGTACAATGAGATTAGAAGTTTGATTAACAAAAACAACTGGCCTGAAACACCAGCAGCTGCTGCAAGGGATAATGAGAGCATAAGAGTGGCTCAGGTACAACAATGAATAGGAGAGTTTTCTATCCAAATCCCATTAATGCTGCTTTATTTGATAATTAACTGACATTATCATTAGGTGAAATATATTTTTTTATACTTTGTGATTCAGAAAACCTCATCCGCAACACATCTTCTCTGAACGCACCGTCGGAGCAGCTCTGTAACGCATCCCCAGCTAATAAATATGAAATTGCGCCGGTAGGTATTCAAGGGGTTTTTATAATTAAATGTAGAACCTAGTTGTGGGCAGCAGTGAAATACAGAGCTGAACAATTCACGAAAACTCAAAATTCTCAATTTCGAAGTGGGTCCCTGCAGTAGCCCTTTTCATAGTCATACATGGGGGTGTTGGCTCATTACTTTAGCTTCAAGAGTCAGCCTGTAAACAAGCACTTCTTACCTGTGAAAGTCGAGTAGACTTATCAATTTCATGGCAGGGAGTTTTTTTTCAAGGAAGCATTAGCGTATAAAACAGTACTGAGTCATGGCATGACTCTGGAGCCATGTGTTTCAGATTGTTTTTACAGATTTAATAAAAGTCTGTCAGTTTTATTTTCAGTGAATTCAGTGACTAGAGGGTTTTATGGCCAGAAGGTTGAGCAGCCATAAGTTGAGAGCAAAAATGCACTGCATTCAAGTTTAACTCACCTTGATTGTGCAGTGGGTTGGGACCCAGTGTGGTTGAGTGCCATCTCCCAAGTCAATTTCATGACTCACTGACCCTCCCCTCATCCATACATAGAGTGGTCCATGAGAACACAACACACTCCCTCTCACATGGCACCACTCTTGCTTTCCAATTACTCCCCTACTGGGATAGCAGCATTTCTACAATATGTAATTGGGAGCTTAAGTTGGTGGCCATGCAGGAGAGATGAGGGCACATGGGGATTTCCTAAACGAAGACCCGCCAGTTTAAATGCGTGTCTGACTCGCATGTCAGACCACAGTCGGCTCATCCCTGGGGTTATGTATAATTAGCTTGGTGGAAAAAAGCTGTGGGACACTGAGACACTCTTGGACGACCCAGATGTGCCACTGCCACTCGGAGTTCGGTTGTGGAATCAGTCCCACGGTGCCTACAGGCAAAGAAGCTTTAAACAGAATATCTGAGCAGAGCTACAGGAGTTTAGACTGGCAATTGAGCTGCAAATCTGTGTTTTCTCTGTGAAAGGAGAGAAAACAGCTAAGGGGACTGTTCAGGTCTTCAGAGAATGGATTCCAACAAGAACTGACGTAGGGAATTATGGTAGAAGCAGTATAGTGAAGCACAGGGCAGAGATAAATCAGCCCAACCTGTTATGTAACTGAGATGTCACAGAAGCCCTTTTTCATTCAAGCACATCTTGAAAATAACATCAAGCCTCCCTAAAGCTCCAAAGCAAGACTTTTGGGGGGGATAAAATCATGAAGACGGTGATATATAGTTCCGCAGTATTGCTTCTATTTAGCAATTAAATTTTAAATGTGCTTTTCGAAGATTGCTAAAGCACTCTCTATGGGGGACATATATCTCTCTGTCGCATGTGGTACATGCTTAGACACTGTACACGTCAGGCATAATTTACCTTATAAAAAATAAGTGTAAAATCATAGGGAGTCAATTCTTGAGTAATATGAAAGCAGCAGTTGGGCTGAAAGAACATAATTAGACATTAGTTCTGCCAAAATAACTCCTTATGTACAGCTCACATTAAGTATTTCACATTAGTGTGCTTTTCCCATTATAGACGTGTATTATACAGTATTATATACAGTAGAGTGTTTCAGTCAATGACATTAATCGCTACAATCCTCAGGACCTTTCCACTTCTTGTCATTTCCACAGAAAAGCCCTGATTAGCGGAGCTACTTAAAGCAGATAAAGGTTCTATGACCCAGGTGTGCATCACAAGTGCCTTCTCAAAATGCGAAACTGTCACATAACTCATCTATTTCTTCACTCTTATTCACTACTCCCTTGCTAGTGTTATTTTATGAGCTGGTTCCTAGTTCTATATCTAGTGGCACACCTGTGGTCCCAGTTTGGTAAATGGTATCCCATTTCTTATTATGAGATCCAAAACGGTACTCTGTGAGCAACCTTTGTTGAAGCCCATATTGATGCAGACTCAATAGTGATTTCTTACAAAATACCCCTTTGCAATATCGGATAGTAAAACAGCAGGGGTTTGTTAAGACCAGCATGTAAACACATTCATAAATAGAAAGATATTTAAAGATATCATAATGTGTCATTCATGCATTCATCTTCAGTAAGCACATTATCATAGAACTCTGGAACCTATCCTGGGAACACCGGGCATGAGGCGGGAATACACTCTGAATGGGATGTGAGTTACACACGTTCATTAATTCACACCTAGAGTCATTTAGTGTAGCCAATACACCTACTGGCAGTTTTTTTGTGAGGTGGGATGAAATCATAGAACTGAGAGGAAGCCCTGGGTCATGGTGGATCTGGAGTTTATTCCAGGAATAGTGGGTGCAAAATGATAATATATATGCTTGATGGTACACCAGTCCATCACATTTCATGACACACTTACACTCATTTAAAGTAACCAATCCAGTCTCTACAAGTTTTCTGTATTGACTTGGACTTGGACTGCCATTTTTGCTAGAGTTTTTCTTAGTCTTGGGTATTGGTCCTGCTATATAGGGTCTTGGTCTCTTCTGTCTTTTCGTATTCATAAACTTTGTCAAAAAAGTAATACCTTCTTCTAGAAAGCAGCATAATCATTAATTAAATGTACACATGAAGCCAACTAATTGAAGTAAAGGCTTGGCCTCAAACATTTCTGGTGGTATTTGGTGGTTTTCAGTCTTGATTTTGACTCAGTCTTGCTTTCATTTCGACTCAATTTTGACTTGGCCTTGACCCCTTTAAGACATGGTCTTGACTTGATCTTGAGTAGTCCTGGTCTTGGACTTGACTGTGGTGGTCTTGCTAGGTCTACATCCAGAACATGGTGTGCCAGTGATGACCCTTGCCACAGTAAACTGTTCATACTTGTCAGTGTGATAAAATATCTGTTTTATAAATAAAACTGTATCAGAGATAAAATATCTCTGATACAGTACAGGACCTCTGGAGCAGAAAGGGTTAAGGGCCTTGCTCAAGAGCCCAACAGTGACAGCTTGGCAGCGATGGTGTTTGAATCCCCGACCTTCCGAGCAGTAACCCCCAGCCTTAACCAATGAGCCACCACTGGCCCCCCAAAAAAGGGTTTGCGCTGTTTTTTTTGTTGTTTTTTTTTCGACAGTTAACAAGTCCAGCTTTCTAAACAGTTTCTACTTGAAATCTTTCATGAAATTTAAACACTCTGTTGTAGAGCTCTACAGTCATGGCCAAAAGTTTGCGATCACTATACTATACATTATATATGTAAAGTGATCGCAAACTTTTGGCCATGACTGTATATATAACTTTCCCCCAGAGAAACAAGCTGGAAAACCCTTTAGTCTTCTAGGTTTAACCTTTTTTTCTATGAGTGTATATTATGTTGTCTGCTAGCACTAGTCATTTTCAGATTTGTCGGTGATGTCTGTCATAGCCGTGACCCCAAGCACTGTGAATTCTGACTGCGATTCATGGTTAATTGTAAGTAAAGAAACTCTGCATCTACACCTGAACTCGTACAGATTACTACTGCTACGTAAACAGTGAACTAAGCATTAAGTATTCATCGGTAAACATAGTTCAACTATACAGGCAAACAAGGAATTCTTCATTTAAACACAGTTTTTTGGGGTCGTTTTTAACTTAAGACTTTTGACTTAATCTTGCTGTATGAAAAAAAAAGTATTCTTTCTACACATTTCAAAGCACACTATCTACAAAACCGACCAATTGTATGTCACAAGGCTACTGCTGCATTATTTAATTTTTTTTTTTTTTTTTTTTTTTTTTTTTTTTTTGCTTTAGTTGAATTAAAATTCCTTGAAAGTTTAAAAACCAGTGGATGTGACAACAAGGACAGAGTGTGAATAATCTCTTTATGTATTTAATTTCTGTATTTCATGTTTGAATGGCTGTGGATGTTCATGCAAGTAAAGTATTTTTTGATTTAAAAAAAAAATGAATGCAAAACCAATAACAAAAACCTAAAATAATAATTTTTAAAAAAGTTTTAAAAAAGTGAGAAAATGAGATTTACTCATTTGAATGCTCCCTAGCATGCTTGGCACTTGGCAGTTAGGCATTAGGTATTGTTTTTGGTGATGTTTTGAGTTAATTTGTATAAGCAGATCATTATCACATTAGCTAACATATGAGAGATTAGGGTCATAGCTGATTAGATAGCTTTTATTGAATGTTTCCTGAAAAGCCACGTAAATACTTTCAGTAAGTACAGTACAATTAACGTATGATTTAAGGTACAGACGCAGCATACCATGTTCACATCAGTAGTTCAGTATTGCAGTACTGTAGTACAGTACTACAGTACTTCACATCAGTACTGCCCAAGGTTGCACAATACCTCATGTAAACATGACCTGTAATTTCACATTGAGTACCTTTACCGTTTTGTTTAGTTTTTCACCATGTTAAATCGTTTTTATATTTTATATTTTTCTGCCATATTGTAATGGCCATTTTCCGATCTTCTTCCCAGCTGCACTACATCTGGCACATTTTTTAAAAATTGCTCTGTGAACGTGCAAGCATTTTTTTTTGTTGTTGTTGTTTTTCTGTAGAAGCAAGCTTGTGCACGTGACTATAAAAGTTCTGGGATGGATGCTGAATTTGCAAATATCGACTGAAATAAATTGTTCTGACATCATGTGAAATATGAGCGATCACATCCGAAAAATAAAACCAAACGCAGTTCTAATAAAATCACACTGCCATATATGCGAAAATCGTTTCGTTTTTTTAATCTTGTGAAACATCAAAAATAAAACCATTACTAATTTAAAAATAATAATAACAATAACGTGTCATGCATGTGTAAAATCTGTGTAACTTTTATGTAAGGGGATTGTACTTTTGTTGTTTTTTTTACTTTTTCAATGATTATAACAATATGTTTTCAATGAATAGTTGTGATTTACGTCAGTAAAGAATTTGTTTACTTTGATTATTTCCATATGATTTCCAAATCAAGGATTTCACATTCATTAGGAGAGAGATGTAATCGTTTATCTTTAGGATAAAAATACTAATTTTCTGACTGGACAGGAGAATGATGAATAAATCATAGAAAAGACATCCATACACCATTATAACTGCTATAGGTGAACTTATTTATTTAAATACTGATCTATCTATCTATTTGAAAAAGGGAATCAATAATAACTGAGCTCTTTCTTTTAGGTTTGATGATAACAGATCTTTCTTTATGTCAGCAAGGTCTTTTGGGTTTGAGCTGTAGAGCTGCAATGAAGGTAAATTTTATCACACATCTGGACTTTAAGAGGAGCAGACGGCTAATCTCCCATATCGCTCCTCCTCTCTCTCGGATACTGCAATGACCTGCTGTATTCTTATGATTAATGGTGCTCTGGAGGAGTGAGACAGCTTCTCTTTTACTCTGAACGCTGTGTGCATGCCGTAAGAGTCACCACAGTAAAACATATCCTGACAGTTTTGAGTGCGCAGAGTAAGCTGTCTCCAATCTTATTTGTGATGTAGA
This sequence comes from Ictalurus punctatus, assembly GCF_001660625.3. Lineage (NCBI taxonomy): Eukaryota > Metazoa > Chordata > Actinopteri > Siluriformes > Ictaluridae > Ictalurus > Ictalurus punctatus. Next base: position 20,614,323 of record NC_030431.2, read on the forward strand.
TGACTTTTCTAAATAAAGGCTAGTAGCTGGGCTTAAAAACATCACCATATTTCTCACTGTGTGTGTGTGTGTGTGTGTGTGTGTGTGTGTGTGTGTGTGTGTGTGTGTGTGTGTGTGTGTGTGTGCGTGCAAGTGTTTCCCATACTCCTTCTCAAATGCAAATTTTTCCTCTGTTGCAATAGTCAGCTTAAAGTCAACAAACTCGAGTGAGAAAACAACACCAGCTCTGTAACTATGGGCCAATGCCATGCATGTGAACCATTTAAACTTAATTATACTTCTTGGAAGTTACAAGAAAGAAAGCAATTACATTCGTATTGCTTTGCGAGTTCCTGTGAAAAAGGAGGTGGAAGATGATCTGAAACAGAAATAGTATGGGAATCATAAGTGAATAAACACAGCAATATTGGATTCTGAGCTGTTGATTAATTTTCTAGAAAAGCAGTTTTGGCAATAGTGCCAGCTGCAAGGTTTACATTAATGCATTCCTTCTAACATGTTATCATTTCTATAGTAACTTACACAGGGGAAGACTTTGTAGGCTTTGAAACAGGAAACAGAACAGAGAATGGTCCGGTGTCTTGGTAACCAGCTGTGTTTTCATCTTAACTTCAAGACAGGCTGGTGATTGAATAATCATTTATAGCTACTACAATTATAGTGAGAACAGGAAATAACTTGCCTTGTTGCTGTTACATAAAATGAAAGGTAACTATAAACTGATCAAAAAGTAAAACAATAATAAAACACTCCAGGACAAGCTGTTAACAGTAACTCCAATAACTCTATGATTTGCAAATCTCATAAACCCATATGTTATTCACAGTAGAACATAGAAAATATATCAAATGTTTAAACTGAGGAAATGTACCATTTTAAGGGGAAAATAAGGTAATTTTGAATTTGATGGCGACAACACATCTCAAAAAATTTGGGACGGGGACAACAAAAGGAAAAGTAAGTGTTACTAAATAGAAACAGCTGGAGGAACATTTTGCAACTAATTAGGTTAATTGGCAACATGTCAGTAACATGATTGCCTCTCTAAGATACTCTTTTTTTATACCCAGAGACTTTCAGAAGCAAAGAAGGGCAAAGGTTCACCAATCTGCAAAAAAAAAAAAAATGTCTACAAATTGTGGAACAATTTCCGAAGAATGTTCCTCGATGTAAAAATCATCATCTACAGTACATCATATCATCAAAAGTTTCAGAGAATCTGGAGAAATCTCGGGATGATGTATTTGGATACGAGATACTCGTTTTAGCGGACGCCTACTTTGACAAATGTAATACAGATCATGAAATGGACAAGATGAGAAATATAAATAAACAAGAAGTGGAAACGTGTGAGGATTTTAGAATACGAAAAACACTGCTGAACACATGCACCCACACACATCTGAGACAGCCAGCTGCGATCAATTTGGACTGTGCACGGAAAACAGAATATGCGAGTAACACTGTATATAAAAAAATAAAACAGCCAGTCTAGTATTTACAGAACATAATCCTACAAGCTAATAATGCACTCATTACTAGCACATTAGAAGAAGAGAGGGTGTGTGAATGCAGTAGGATTAAACATTTCGGCATTGATTTTAAAGGAATAAAAAGTCCAATATCATTTGTATAAATGTAGTTTTCCTTTAGAACATACAAAGAGACACTATCGTGTCTTCATTAGTGAGAATCCCACCAACAAACCAAGAGCGGGCATGCTGTCATGGAAAATTAGTCAACTGTGGTGTGATGCGATCCAGCCAGATGCAAATGAAAGCTGAGTTAATTAATTATTTTCCAATAACAGCACATCCCATTGTGTTTTATTCCTCTTACACTACAGCAATTTTGTCAATGATTACAATTTAAAATTCATTAAAGAATGACACATCATACTTTAAACCATTTGCTTTTCCAGTCTTTTGTTGCCCCCGTCCCAACTTTTTTGAGACATGTTTTGGCCATCGAATTCAAAATTACCTTATTGTTTTCCTTAAAACGGTACATTTCCTCAGTTTAAACATTTGATATGTCTTCTATGTTCTATTGTGAATAACATATGGGTTCATGAGATCATTGCATTCTGTTTTTTATTTACATTTTACACAGCGTCCCCACTTTTTTGGAATTGGGGTTGTACCACCCACAGTGAGCAGCTCACTTTAACCTGTTAACAAATGTTTCAAACAGAGCAATTAGCCCAAAGCAAACAGTCTTAAAAAAAAAAAAAAAAAAAAAAAAAAAAAAAAGAACCAGGGTTCCTCAAGGGCTTTTTGGTATAGAAAAGGGTTCTCCATTCTAACATGGAGACATTGTCATGAAGTGGGAGTGGGTGGCTGTAATGGCTATTTATTAGCAAATGCATATATTCTGATAAACCATTAACAGTAAGCAGGCATGTGTTAAGTGATCAGGATTTAAAGCATAAGTTTAAAAACAGAGGAAAAAAAAAACACCAAGGAAAGTGGCAAAACCACAGCAAGAAGTGAAATGAGTGAACCGTTTAAATTCACTGAGGAAATGGGACTGAAACAGGAAATGAGTGTAGTCAGTAATCATGTAAGAGTAACTGATGTAATATGAAGGCTCCTGGAGCGATGGTAGATTCAGACTCTCTCTTGTATGGTTCTAGACAGAACCTTAAAGAGTTTTCACAAAAGGGTACTGCTTAAGTCATTGTAAAGTTCTCATTCCGTTTACATATCAAATGATTATTTATATATGTAGCCTAGAATGAACGGAACAGAAACATCCATCCGTGCACTTTCTGTACCGCTTATTCTACACAGGGTCGCGGGGAGCCTGGAGCCTATCTCAGGGAACTTGGGGCACAAGGCGGGGGACACCCTGGACAAGGTGCCAACCCATCGCAGGGCACAATTGCACACACATTCACACACTATGGAAAAAATTTGAAAATGTTAATCAGCCTACAATACATGTGTTTGGACTGGGGGAGGAAACCGGAGTACCCAGAGGAGACCCCCAAAGCATGGGGAGAACATGTAAACTCAGAGGAGGCTGCACACAGGGCGGAGGTAGGATTTGAACCCCCAACCCTGGAGGTGCAAGCCAAATGTGCTAACCACTAAACCAGCATGCTCCTGAAACCGGAATATGGCGTATAAATGTAAATGCACTTGCAATTTAAGAAGCCTAGTAATATGTTCAGATAAAGATATCCTATTCCCCAAACAGAGATCATGCCTTGACCATCTCAAATAATGTATACATGTCCTTATGCTTAATTCTTCTGTATGAATTTTCAAATATGAGCACTAAGCTTCTATTAAGAATCAAGCTTGGGTCTTAGATGGATCCCCATCCCCATGTATAACTCATTTCATGAAATGAATCAATGAATGAGATCAAATGTTCCAGATTGAACATTTCTGATTTAAAAAGTATGACTGTAATATATGCAGTCATGAAAAAAGAGAGTATAAATTAAGTCTTAATATATGACTTTGAAACTCTGAGCATTATGTAATGAATGCTCTGTAATGAGTTGTCTTAATATTAATAATGAAGGGGTTTTTTAAGCAATTATGCTGAAATATGAATACAAACCCCCTGATTTCTCATGTGTGCATTTGGATGAATCCTAATATTTGATTAAGCCTTGTCATAATTAAGCACTTTAGCTAAAGTGCACTCTATTAGCCTTTGAGTGTAAGGGAAAGTTCTGGCATCAGCAGTTTCCCCCCGCAATATGTTGCTTTCACTAAGCTCCCACTGATTTCCACTTGAATATGGCAGCACGATGCTCTGGGCAGTTTTAAGTAACGTTTCAGAAAGCCGTTGCATTTATGTTGCTCTGCAAAGGATGTGCAATTTCTTCTGAGACTGGGATTTGTGGGAGACAGCTGAGTGGATAAACAAGGTGTTTTTTTTTTTTTTTTTGCAAATGGGTGGCAATCATGCACACACAATAATTAAAAACAAACAAAAAAAAAACAAGACACAATAATAACACAAATTAATTTACATGAATGAACCAGTTCAAAAGTTGATTCTTAATACTGTGTGTTGTTATTTGGACGAGCAACTACAATGTTTTTATGTTCTGTGATAATTGTTCATGAGTCCCTGGTTTGTCCTGAGCAGTTAAACTCATAAAAATCATAAAAACAGCACATGAGTGAACATATTGTGTGCGCAAAAGTGGTGTACATATGGAATAGCGCAATCGATCCACGGTGCAGAAGGAATTCTTATATGTGAGCGCAAACCTGCAATTATGAGCCCCGCCAACAAACAAACCCAGATTTGGTCTTGCGTGTGGATCCTGAGTGTGAAAATGTATTTACGCTCTGGTATAATAGTGATTGAGGACACTGTAAGATGTTGAAAATCTGCTCAAAATATGATATGAATGTGAAATGAAATAGTTTCTAAACCTAAATTCTGCCCGGGTCACGTTAGCATCTTTGTGAGCCTTTGAAGGGTCATAAATTAAGGCTATTAATTTTTAACATATAATTATCTATTCCATTAACACCAATAACCTAGTCCCTGAAAGCAGAATAGGATGATTCTAGGAAATAGAAATAGAAGGGTGAACAGGAACTATTCATGCAGTATTATTATCATTTATTATACTGATTAAATATTTACTGAGCCACCGCATCTAGCGCAACTTGCTTGCACTAATTCAACCACGTCAACGACTAAATTAATAAATTACTGAAGTTTTAATTAGTATATAAAGTTAAACTCAGTGTTGACACACGGAGAATTTTTATCGTTGTCACCCTTGCTGAGAACATTAGTTATCTCACTATGCATTGTTTTCTGAAATTTTACTGTAAACCAGTGCACTGCCCTAATCATTTATATTATAATCCTGTAAAATAATAAATGTTATTTTACAGAAAAAAAATAAATACTGCAAATGTAAAGCATTTTTTACAGTGTATATCTGTTTTGCAAATATCGACTACATGATGGTAAGAAAGTTAAGATCTCAAACTCATGTGCTCTGTCCCAAACTGCAGAAAAATTTGTGGAACTCTTTCTTCAAAACTGAGTATCTCTGACGTTCTTAAAATCAAATTAGATGTTAGTCCTTTAAGTGCCATCGTTGGTGGTCCATCTCAGCCTCCAAACCATAAAAAAGCTAGTGTTGCGGTTTTTGCATCGTTGCTTGCTTGGTGCCGAATATTGCTGTCTTGGACCTCTCCGCAACCCCCCTTTATATCAGTCTGGATTAAAGAATTTAAAACTTGAAAAAAATCAAGTATAACATCAGAGGCAGGGGTGAATCATTTTTGGGAAAATTGCAACAATTTATTATCTACTTCATCGATGTACGCACCTTGGAGGTGGATTGAGGGAAGGTATATGGTAGATACTAATCATCTTACTTTAGGTGTTTTTTTTTTGTGTTTGCTTGCTTGTTTGTTTTTTTGTTTTGTTTTGTTTTTTTTTGTTTGTTTCCCCCTTTCTTTTGGTTTTGGCTGTGATTATTTTGTTGGGGCCGGGTATGGTGGGGGTTGGTTTATAGGGTGTTATAATATGTAAAATGCGATTTTCCAATAAAAAAAATCTATGTCAAAAAAAAAAAAAAAAAAAAAAAAAAAGATCTCAATCTCATACATGCTTGTACACTAAGAATATACATGTCCTTAGTGTCTCTCTATCTCTCCCTCTCGCTCTCTCGTTTTCAAGCTCCATCAACTTTTTGTTTTTTCAACATATTTATGTCTGATACATTTCAGGATTTGGAGTAGGTCATTGAATTACACTAAAGGCCAACACCTGACACATATCTGGATCTTTTTTAGACTGCATGTCTGACTTGCATGAAACACAGAAAAGAGGTGTTGGGTTTAAGCAGAGTTTCAGCCCTGTGATCTAAGACCTAAGCTTGTACATGCTGTACAGAGTCTCATGCAGAACACGAGTGCTCCCTGTGAAGTCTAGATAGTGTGAAAAAGTTGAGTAGTAGCGTACTACATGCTGTTTCAGTATAACGTTTTGCATGTTGGCACACACCGAGTGAAACGGGCAATGCAGCGGGCCTTGAGTTTGACTCGTGTGGTCTAGATGAGTGCGCATTAAATGTGAATGAACAGCTTTTCGAAGTTTAAGCAGCGAATTGTAAATACAAAGCCAATTTTAGAAACTTTACATCATTTTTGAGAAGCTTCCTGATTGTTCTGAAAGACTGAGGCATACCTTAGATAAATACCCTTATTATCTCATTTAAGCTTCAACTGACAGAAACAAGATTTCACAAATGTAGCAATGTGTGCACATAGACTCTGTTCCCAAAGTGACTTTAAGGCTGCAGTAAATTGCATTGCATTGCAGGTGCAAAAAATTTGCATTGCAGGTTGCACCTTAAGGTAGAAATGCAAGTTGTGTCAAATAAACACATGATTTTTTTGCTCATGAAAGATACAATCCTCCACAGACCCTGTTCATATGCGAAATCAGGTCCTCGAGTGTATTAGACTTACTGTAAATATGAGTCATTTGTGGAAATTACTAGGGACACTCTGCTTTATACATACTGCTTTATACATACATACACTTATTGGCTGCGTTATTGCTCTGAACAATTTGCCAGCCCCTCCTCTACCCTGTCTATCAACAAAATCAATGCTGTATTACATGCAATTCAAGAAACTTTATCATACACTCCTTTCTCTTTCCCGTTCCTATTATCCCTCGGTCCCCATTTCATTTGAACCATAATTCATTCTTATGGCTTGGAATGAAAATCACAGGCGTTTGCATAAAACCACTTTCCAGACAGTAAGCATATTAAAGATTAAAACCTCATTCACAATACAGCTGGGATCAGGTGGGTCATATGGAAATGATATGACAGCCCAGAGTGAAATATATATTATTCCAAGTGTATTAAACACAAACTGGCCACTGGGGTTCCACAGAGCTGATTGGGTTCCATCGCTCCCAATATTTGGCTCGACGATTAGAAATGGGGACATTTCATGATATTCATATTGACGGAGAGAAAAATCAGAACCGATGGTATTATAAATACATGAGAATGACAGCCAGTATTGGCAATTTCTGAGTGTCTGAGGACGTAATCATAAAGCCTAATTTTTAGCGATGGATTTTCCGTTTTGAAAAATGGAGAGATGGTGCTCTTCTAAAAATGCGCCAGCTGACATTAAACGGAAGGAGTTCCTCATTACTGTGTGCCATAGCCTTTAATATGTTGCCCATAAAAAAGGTACATCAAAACTTGGGTAAATTAGCCACAGGAGAGAAATTAACGGTAATTTGTTGAGTGTGAAGGGAATGGGCCTGTCTCTATTGTGGCTGTCATTGACTACTAATGGCCCCCAAGGAGGGGAAACCTAACCTGTTTTGGGCAAATTCTTTATGAAATGTGCAATTTGCTTGAAGTAATGTTTCTTGGCCTGCTAATTGCAGGGGATATAACAGTATAATTATAATAAAATAAGAAATGATGCTGTAGGATAATGTTTAAAATGAAGAACTCAAGGTGAAGGTTCTTTATAAAAATTGCATTAGAACAAGCGCATTACTATAAACCTGGCACAACTGTCAGAACTGCTACTCTAGAAAACAGCAATATGATGTGATATAACTGTTAATTAATGAACCTGAACAAGCAAGTGCGATGTGGTTGCATTTTGTACTATTTGTTCCAAATAAGAAATGTCATTTAAAACACATGTACTTGTTCAGCGATCACGAGTCATGATCAAACTCCTCATTATAGATAGCAAAGCCTGGTGTCATTTTTATAAAGCCATAAATTCCTGCTCCTTATACACTTTAACTCCCATATTATTATCCTTTGTGTTAAGCCTGAGTATGAACAGCTGGGTAGTAAGAGCCTGTTGCAGTGAGTGTGTGCGAGTGTGTGTGTGAGTGTGTGTGTGTGTGTGGCACTTAACTAAAGTTAACCACAGTACCCCTGATTAGCCTCCCCTGATAGAAACGGCCACCCTGGAATCTTCACAGAAACCTCATAGTGGTTTTCGAACCTCTCGGTAGAAGGACCTCAGAATGCGCAGGCTAATTGCTCCAAAGGAGGCGATGCACATAGAGTTAGAAAGACTTCCCGACCTCCCCACAGAGGCACTGCTTTTAATTAGGCTCGACACTAGAACTGAGAATTCACTTTGTTAACTTCTTTTTTTTCTTCTTCTTTTTAAGTTGAATAAGTTGCATTATTTCTGGGATTTTGACACAAAGCAAACCATTTAACCATAAAGATCCTCTGAACACAACATGATGAGGGGATTTCATTGTGTATCCATTTAAATAAATGAAAGAAAAGAATTTCTGCATTTCATAAAGTTTGGCTATGTAAAAGTACTTAATACCACAGCACTGTTGACTGTGATGGATTCATTTCATGTTCTGCTGTAATAATGTTATAGTACACGATCTCTGATATCATTTACATGGTGAAACTTTCTGTAACGGGACGTTTATTGAATATATAATAACCTCCTTCCCTCAGACAGGGCATTGAAAATGGGTCGTGGATGGGTATTCCAGCATGACAATGACCCAAAACACACGGCCAATGCAACAAAGGAGTGGCTCAAGAAGAAGCACATTAAGGTCCTGGAGTGGCCTAGCCAGTCTCCAGACCTTAATCCCATAGAAAATCTGTGGAGGGAGCCGAAGGTTCGAGTTGCCAAATGTCAGCCTCGAAACCTTAATGATTTGGAGAAGATCTGCAAAGAGGAGTGGGACAAAATCCCTCCTGAGATGTGTGCAAACCTTGTGGCCAACTACAAGAAACGTCTGACCTCTGTGATTGCCAACAAGGGTTTTGCCACCAAGTACTAAGTCATGTTTTGCAGAGGGGGTCAAATACTTATTTCCCTCATTAAAATTCAAATCAATTTATATCATTTTTGACGTGCGTTTTTCTGGATTTTCTTGTTGTTATTCTGTCTCTCACTGTTCAAATAAATCTACCATTAAAATTATAGACTGATCATTTCTTTCTCAGTGGGCAAACGTACAAAATCAGCAGGGGATCAAATACTTTTTTCCCTCACTGTAAAGTGTGTGTGTGTGTGTGTGTGTGAGTGAGAGAGAGTGTGTGTGAGAGTGATTGGGACCTGTTGAGTGTGTTCAGCAGTCCAGTGATTGCAAACGTGTCACTAGTGGTGTGTTCTGTGTAGCGTAGTCTGAGACGGCCATGTCTGTAGGCCGCTGTGTATTCTGGGGAGTTCACATACAGAGTTCACTTGATACTTTGCACTTTATGGGTTTCTCTTTAACACAACTGTCTGAATTTTTCATCATATTCACTTCAAGAGAAGAAAAAAAAAAAGAGAATCTGTTGAAGGACCTTTTTTTATAGCTGCTATAACATAAGTATATGTTTATATATATATATATATATATATATATATATATATATATATATATATATATATATATATATATATATTTATTTATTTATTTATTTTTACGCAAAGCACAGTATTACTTAACAATCTCTGCCTCTCTCCTTCTGTCGAGCCACACAAGATTTAATGGAGATGCTAGTGATCCTGATCCTTTCTGCTCTTCTGACCTGCCTGATCCATTCGGATGCCCTACCTCTGGATGGAGCTCTCATCAACTCCAATTCCGTATGGACATTCTCACTGTGGGAATACGGTCGCTTCTAAGGCCCTGGGACTGCAATTACAACATGCACTTTTGTATTCGGGTCTCCTTTGAACAGTGGACTAGTTCAACAAACAGACTTCATATAAAAACAGAATGAACTTCCCTTTACTTTTACACTATCCGTTGTTACCCATATGATCACCGGTTCCCTTCTGAGTCTGGTTCCTCTCAAGGTTTCTTCCTCTTAAGATCTTAGGGAGTTTTTCCTCGCCACCGTCCTCACCGGCTTGCTCAATTGGGATTAATCCACACACTTAAAATCTATCCCGTATCCCGTGTTTATATGTTTCTGTAAAGCTGCTTTGAGACAATGTCCATTGTAAAAAGCGCTATACAAATCAAATTGAATTGAATTGAAAAGTAAAATCAGGAAATAACTTGCACAACATTAAATGCAATTGTGAATGTAAATGCAATTTTGTTCCTAGAACAGAATATCAGGTCCCTCATGTTTTATTCCTTACTTATACCACAGTATTGTTGAATTCCTGATTCGTAACTCATTCACAGGAACTTTAATAGAGTCTGATGAGTCTCCAGCGTCAGCGGTCAAGCTCTGGCTAAGTTTTGCAAACAAGTAGCATTTGTTTCTTATTAACTTCAAGAGAAAGTGAGGGAAGGACTCTTAATAGCTGCTATATAGGTGAGAAGAGCAACTTGCTCCAAATGTAAACTGCAACTATAAACATATGATGATCATACTCTGAATTTAAAAACATTGCTGTTATAAGTTCCAGTTATATTATTCCACATGGGTCTTCTTCATCAGTGTGTTGATGACACAGTAGACATCCACATCTTCAACCACCAGTCAAAGCATCAGAGCTGCAGTGTCCACATGGCTGTTACTATTTCAACGCCAGTATGCTTTTCTAAGGGAAAGCATTTCTAAGGTTTTCATTTCAGCATTTCATTGTTGCCTTTTAACCGTCTCTTTTCCTGCTCTTTGAAGTCCAATGTGTTTATTTGGGCGCTTTGAGAGCAATGGACAGCCATGACTTTTCATTTCTGTAACAAAAAGTTATTTCACCCTTTCTTAATGTCACATATTTGGCGTCATCTATAAAAAGAATGCAGCTGAAAGGTGCCACTTTTCCTGAGCTCTGTGTGTGTGTGTGTCTGTGTGTGTGTGTACATCTTTCTGTCTCTTGGATCCTTTCTTTTTTTATTCTAAATTCAAGTCAGTACGTGATGAAAGCTCATTTATTAGGAAAAGTAAAGCTGCTATGATACGACTATATGTTTATGCACTGTTCCCGTTCACAACTTCACATTTTTAAAATCGACTACATTAAAAAACATGAAATATCTATGACAGGACTGAATAATCGGGAAAATGATAGATAATATAATGCTCATAGCTATAGGTTTTGTGTTTTGCTTTGTTTTGTTTTGTTTTGAACTAACTTAAACTAACTTAAAAATAGGTATGATTTTAAACATGTGATTGCGTGTGATTGAATTTATATACATTTTGATCAGGACATGGATGCTAATTTCACCCCTGAACCTTTATTTGAAATGGATTGCATGAAAAGAATGACATACAACCATGTTAACGACGTAGGCTAAGCTTTTCTTGTTCTAGGTATTCAGTTTCTCCATGTATTTGTTTTATATATATATATATATATATATATATATATATATATATATATATATATATATATATATATATATATATATAAACATACAGGAGTCCGTATTTGGATCTGTTTCACATTTCCCCCATATTTCCAAACATCTATAAAGCCAGAGGTAAAATAAATAAATAAAAAAGCTAAGATCAGCAGTGCTTTGTTAGAGTTTATAGAGGCGTTCGTAAGACCTACAGTCAGAAGCCTCATCATCACATCTAGTCATCATATTGCTTCGAAACATCCATCCATTAAACCATCAATTTTCTGTACTGCTTATCATACACAGGGTCATGGGGGAGCCTGGAGCCTATTCCCTGCACAAGGTGACAACCCATCATAGGGCACAATCACACACTAAGGATGATTTGGAAACCAGGAAACAACGCATGTTTTTGGACTCGGGGAGGAAACCAGGGTACCCGGAGTAAACCCCTGAAGCACTGGAGAACATGCAAACTCCCCTCACACAGGGCGGAGACAGGAATCGAACCCCCAACTCTGGAGGTGCGAGGCAAACGTGCTAACCACTAAGCCACCGTGTCATCCTTGTTTTAGAAAAATATTTTTACCTGCCAATGTAAGTAGAGTATAATATTATAATAGTATTAGTATGTAAAGAATTTCACCCCTAATTGTTTGTTGGTCATGATATGGACAAAGCATAGTGGATGCAACACAAGCATTTTTCTTGATGCAACAGTGAGAATCAAGCAACACTACAAAAATAAAGTGTAAATAACAAAGAAGTCATGTGTGAGTGCTACGTACTGTTTTGCTCAGTTTAATTCAATTCAATTCTTTTGTAGAGTAACAACAGACATGGTCACAAAGCAGCTTTAGAGAAATCCGGAGCTGATAGTGGCAAGAAGGAACCAAACACAAAAGGGAACCCTTTCTCTTCAGAGTAAAGTATACTATATTCAGTATGAACATAGAGTACTGGGATGAGCACAGGACAGACCTTATGACACATTAATCATTGTATCGTGGTCGGGTTAGTGGTAGATCTAGAACAAAGTGAGGAATTACAGCAGTGTGTGTTGGCTTGATTTAAAACAAAAGTCCAATTCCACCATTCAGCACTGGCAAGAAAGTGTATTGAAACTGATCCACGTTTACTGATAGTGCTCCTCCATCGTATTCTCTTTCTGAATGAAGAGATCTTTTCTTCCAGATAAAAGCAACCTATATGATAGTGTAAGACTTCTACAGTCAGGTCAGACATGGATTCAACACTCACTGCTTTTATCCCCTATAGGTGCATTACTGGAAAACGTTTATTCGGTGATGAATGAAATTCTCTGGGGTCAGAAATACTCAAACCTAAATGCACAGTGCAGTTCCTCTCAGTCAATATGATACATTTCAGAGCACTGAAAATGAATTTCTGCTTTTATGACTTCTACATTATGTTATTAATGAAAGCAGCATACTACGTAAGAGACATATATATTTGTTAGAATTAGAATATCGTGGAAAAGTTCATTTTCAAAAAGTGGAACTTCTATATATTCTTAACACATAAAGTGAAATATTTTTTTTTTATTTGATATTGATGATTATGGTTTACAGCTCATGGAAATCAAAACTCCAGTATCTCAAAATTTTAGAATAAAGAATTTATCATACAGAATTGTCAAGCTTGTGAAAAATGCGTTAATTTATGTACTCGATATTCAGTCAGGGCTTTAATCCTCTTGCATGAATTACTGTATGAATGCGGCGTGGCATGGAGGCAATCAGCCTGAGGCACTGCTGAGGTGTTCTGGAAGCCCTGGTTGCTTTGATAGCGGCCTTCAGCACGTCTGTATTGTTAGGTCTGGTGTCTCTCGTAGATTCTCTATGGGGTTCAGATCGGGCGAGTTGGCTGGCCAATCAAGCACAGTAATACCATGGTCAGCAAACCAGCTACTAATACTGTGGGCAGGTGCCGGGTCCTGCTGGAAAAGGATTATTTTTGAGAATGAACTTTATCTCCAAAAATGACAGGCCTGTCATTTGTTTTGTGTTATTTTCTGAAAATGGTATATGAGAAGAAAGCGTTGTTTCATGTTGCAATGCACAATTAAGAGTTTTGATGGTTTTGTTAATTGTTTTGAAAAGACTGACTTTAGTTTGGAGAAATGTGTCATCGGATTTGAAAAGCTGTAACAATTAGTAGTTCTTCCATTTTGTTTATGTGGAGACCACAGCTAGCAAAGTTTATGTAGTGAAAGGAATCACGAAATACCTTCTTTTTTATTTATTTATTTTTTTTTTTGCATGTTTTATTTTTTTTTGCCTGGCAAGTTTTCTTTCTGTCTGGTCTAACAACTCTAAGCCTGAGAGAGCTGTCATTTTGATTAGTCTTATATTTCAGGAGGGCTTGTGGGAAATTGCATGGAGAGTAATTTGCAATGCGTTTTCCATATGATTGTTGGTTTCTCTCTCTCACACACACACACACACACACACACACACACACACACACACACACACACACACACACACACCATGGCTTCATGTTCATCCATGACATACAGATGTCTTTATGAGGTCTTGTTATTGCAAGTAAACCCTGTACTGTTTTATAATGGAGCCACAAAATGCTTTACACTCCCAGCCTCAAACACTGGACAATAACGGCCTCTTAGATTTGGAGAGTACAATGAGACAGAGAGCATCCTTAAACCGGATATTTCACACAGGAATTGGGGCTTTCTTCTTCTTTTCTCTCATAAAACCAGAAAATTCAAGCGTCCCTGAAGAACAAGACCGAGGAAGAGGAACAGCACGACATCAGCCAAGGGGTTGACACACTTTGATCTGAGCCAAACATGACAAGGTGGAGGGTATTTTGAGGGGTTCAGAGGAAATCCCGATGCTGCTTGAGAGTAATATACCTCTTAAACTGCTGGCAGGTGGTGACATCGCATCTATCATGACCTCCACGTCTATGGAGGAGCAAGAAGTGTAGAGGAAGCAGCTCAGGGAGGGGAGGATGTCCGTGTCCACGGGGGGCCATCACAAGGGAGGATCAGGCCCCTTTTCTAGAAAAAAGAAAGCCCGTTCACATAATTTAGAACTGACACTCTCATCCCACTCCTGCCAGTTTTTCCACTCTGCAAAAGTATGCGTGCATACCCCGCATTGGATTTCACGTCAACGGCATGCTAAACTATTTGGACAAGGTGAACGCATTAGCCAAGGGGGAAGCTGTGGGGATAAGAGACGTCCGCTTACAAAGAAGACGCTGCCTTATGACTTTACCAGTTTGACAAATGCAAAACACTGGGCCATTTGCCCTAAAATATAGATTTATTTTTTTCATTAACTTATTTTTCACATTTGTAGTTCCTTCATGAGTAAACCTCATACATTCTTCATTACAGTTTCCTCCCCTGGTTCACACTTCTCTCTGAGGAATGGCACCTTTCAAGTGCATAATTCTCCATAAAGATGGCAGGGTGGATAAAAACCAGGAAAATAAGCCTCATTTACAAATATCTGAGCTCAGAGGCAACAGAGCTAGCACATTCAGTTAGAGGAATGCAATAAATTTTGCCTAGTGGAATTTGTCCTTCTCTACGCAACAATTCCCCTTGTCAGAATTCTCGATTAAGATTGATCAGAAGTTGTTGATTCATTTTCTGTAACAGCTGCTCTGACAGTAGTTCCAGCTGCAAGGCAAATCACAGTTTTATATTATATTAATCTATAGTAACTCACTCAGGGACTTGTATGGTGGATGCACCACATAAATTGTTTAAAAAAAATGTGTGTAATTGTCTATATGGTGAAGTTTTCTGTGAAGAGGTGTTTATTTGAGCATTTTGGAAGGAGTGTCCAGTTTCAGTGTTTTGTAACGGTCAGAGGGTAAATCTGTAATTTAGGTTACTTTGGGGTTTTGAGGCTGTTGATTGACATTCCACAGCATTAACTATAAATGAAGAAAAAAAAAAGATGTTACTCTTTAATAAATAAAATTGTGAACCTTGCTGTGGTACAGAAGGAATAAAACACTTTGGGATCATCTGTTATTGGAAAATAATCACCTTCCGGATTCATCTCGCCTGCCATTGATTATTTTACTAGAAGACCACTCCCTGTAATGTTTTGTTTTTTTTTTAACTTCCTATTGTACTTCATATAGCTATATCCATTTACTGTCATGTTTTGCAACTGGTTCCAATAAAAGACTAGACGCAATATTGCTGAGTGTTGCATTAAAAAAGCACTGCAATAAGGTTTGTGGCTCTAATTTAGAACCACTCATGCTGTTAATTAGAAATTGCATGACTCTTTAGTCTAGAGTCCAGGTCAAGTCACAAATCATAGTTCTTTAACTAAACGTATACAAGACATCAAATTAAGGGTAGCCTTAGTGGTATATTTAATATGTTCCTCAGAGCGATGGATGAGAAAGGAAGAGCTGGGGAAACAATACTGACTAAGGCATCACTAGCCCTCAAACATGAAACTGCTACTCTATCAGGATCTAAAAATGGATCAAGCCTGCTGTACTCAGTTTAAGCCCCAAACCTTCTTACTGAACCCTTAAAATAAAGTACATAAGTATGGTACACAGCTTTATGGGTATAAGAACCATTTACACCAAGAAAGCCCTATCTGGAGAAGCCATGATTGCATTTTCAATGATTGCATTGAATCCCATTGAGAGGATTTCATCACCTTGTGTAAGGCTCTAAGAAAAAAAAAAAGACAACAACAAAGTCCACAGATTCACTACACTAACCTTTAAAATGAGGGTCCTGAAATTGGTATGTAATGGTCTCTTTAGCAAACAGAGTGTGTCTGGACTCACTTTCCCTAAATTGCTTTAACTTACATCACAATGTCATTTAGATCAATGTCTCTTACAAGTGGCTTACGATGTTCTTTGGGCAATCTTTTGAAAATGATCAGATTCAGTGGCTCATCCATAGGGGCAGGTGGGGTAAAGTACACCATATACATCAGCTTTTCATCAAATGTTATTCTTCATAAAGCCCTGATTGACCTTCCATTAAAATACAAATTGAGTATGTAATGGTTTTGTTTTTATTTGACCGATATAACCCAGCATTTCATTAATTTGCTCATCTTTATAAATATTGCACAACCATGGGGCAGTGTGCTCACTGCCCCATTTAACTCCATAGAGTTATTTTTTTGGGACAACTGCAACAAGTGCTAATAGATTGAAAAAAAAAATAGAGTGAGAGAGAACTAATTAAATATAAAATGCTAATATATTTGTACAAATATTAACATATACTTATACACAGATATATCATGAAGCACTACGTGATGGCAATGTTCATAATATAAATTTAATGGCCACTTATTTGTGATCAAATGTCAGAAAAAAATTGTGTACAGGAACAATGTCAATATCTTTCTTTACGATAGATAATGTCTGGCTACTACAGTGATGCCTTTCAAAATAAAGTAGTGTTTATTTATTTATTTTCCCCCATTTTCTCTCTAATATAGTCTTGACCAATTCCCACCCACCAGTCAGCTCTCCCCTGCCATACGACAGCTACCAACTGGGGAGGACGAAGGCTAACGTGGTTTCTTCCAAGACATATGAAGCCAGTCTAGCGCATCTTTTCTAACTGCGGCTCATGCTGTGTCATAGGGCAGCGTAATGCATCCTCGTCCGCATGCATGAGCTCACAGACGACCACACTTGGCGAGTGTCGCCATGGATGACTGGGAAAGAGAGTATGCCATCCCTCCCACCCAGAGCGAATGGCCAACTTCCCAGGCCGCAGATGGTTGTGGAATTGTCAACATTCAAACTTGTGATCTCTGGAAGATAGGGCGAACACTGTTCTGTTGAAATAAGTAAGTATTTTTTTTTATTTACACATTTATGTGTTTATGTTTTTATATAGTTATAACAGTAACTAATTATTAAACCAATGAGTTTTTTATCCTTAGCTACCCCAATAACATCCCTTCTTTATAACTTATAATAAATTAGCTATATTAACACCTTATTTTATAGACCTATTAGCTTTTTGTTTGGCTTACCTTGCTATGCAAATAAGCTACAAGGACAAGTTTCTTGTTTTTACTATGGCATATGTATGTATATATATATATATATATATATATATATATATATATATATATATATATATATATATATATATATATATATATAAAACCATTTTTCTAACATTGTTTATCCACACAACTACTTTATCAAATACATATTTATAGCAGGGGTCACAGTATTTGTAGAAATGAATTGCTATTGTTGTTGAACTGCTGTTTCCGAGGGAAAGATTATTGGATAATTTGTTAATGGTCTGCAAATTATTACATTTATGTGGGCTGAGGCACAAAAGTTATGCGGTTCAAGGCAAGAAGGGCATATGCTTTCACTTAAATTCCTCCCAGTGTCTCTCATTATTTGCTCTGATGTAATACAGACTTCGGCAGAGCTCATTAATAATTATCGGAATCTTTCTCATCCCTTTTTCCTCTGTTCCTCTCATTCTTCTCTTTATCTTTCTCTCTCCCACATACCTTTGCTCTGATGTTAAGTGAAGTTTATGGCTCATGAATTGGAAGTATTTCAAAAAAATAAACAAAAAACAAACAAACCTCCAGTCAATGCAGCATATACATGTTAGTTACAGTGATATAT
Organism: Ictalurus punctatus; assembly: GCF_001660625.3. Lineage (NCBI taxonomy): Eukaryota > Metazoa > Chordata > Actinopteri > Siluriformes > Ictaluridae > Ictalurus > Ictalurus punctatus. Next base: position 20,632,257 of record NC_030431.2, read on the forward strand.
ATATATATATATATATATATATATATATATATATATATATATATATATATATATATATATATATATATATACAGCCATATTCATTTTCTGCTCCTAGTGACAAATTGAAGCCAATTACGAGATTGCACAGCAGCAACAATTGCACCTCCAATCTGGTTCAATTTCTTTTCCTCTTTTTTTTTTTTTACTGTCTGTGACTTGCTGCCTCAGGAGGTAATGATACATTTTATTGTGGATGAAAAGTCCAACTTCTGTGATTTCTCACTTATGGACAGTTAAAGTAAGGTTTCGGAGGGAAGACAAAGGCAGGGGGTAATCGAGTGTGAAGCAGAGATGTTTAACTCAGGAATGAAGCCCCGTTGACTGAGAGCCTGGGGTCTAATGAATCATTTAGGATGTTCACCATCACACAGAAAGAGCCTTGATGGACAGTGTCGATCTCTGAGTGTAACACTGTTGTAAAATTGGAATATATGAATGATTATGAGACACTCTTATGTTTTTATACCGTTAGAGGACATCTGATCACCATTATAGCGTTACAAAAAAAATAATAATGCATTTAACCCCAGACATCTTAAAAGATGTACAGTATGTGCAACATTTCAAGTAATTCAATTTAACGACCCAATCAAAATAAATCAGGTCCCTGCCAAAACTCTGTACGCCAGGTCTGAAACAGTGGAAAAAGATGAGCATTCCTACCGCAATTCATCAGGTATCTTCAGTTTCAAAGGAAGCAGCGGGATAATGACCTCCAAATTCTGAGACCCCAAACCAGAGGAGATATCAGCATGTCACAGCTCAACATCCAACCTGCGGAAACATGTACAGGTAAACCATTATCTAGCTGAATGAGCAAGACTAACTAGCTAGCTACAGTCACAGTACTTTTAGTCGTGAGTGTGTTGTGTACTCTTTACACCACTGCATATATAGAAATGTGATAAATAATCTCATGATGCTGTTTAGTTAAAAAAAATAATAATAATAAAAAAAACTTAGCAAAGAACAGTCACTGATTCACATAATACATAATAACTATTTTATATTTTCCATCTAAGATCCATGATGCATGGATTTCACACTGCATGCAAAAGACACTGCATTTTTTATTTATTTTTTTGCTGAATGCAAAAGCTTCACTTTTCAGCAACGTAGGCAGGTCACGTCTGAGTGAAGGTGAGCTATTTCCTACTAACAAATCATATAGCAGTCCAAGCATGACTCAAAATACATGGGGCACACACTGATATATAACCCTGTCAGACGGGCGTTATCCCAATCTTGTCAGACTGAGGAATCAGGACTTCTTTTTTTTTTTCTCGTGTTCAATCAGGTCCCACTCCATTCCATTTCGCGGTGGAATTTCGCAGGATCCCGGTTTCATTGAACATGATGCCTGGATTTGATGTCTGATGGTATTTTAATTCAAACTGTCACTGAATGCACTAAGGGGAAACTGTCAGCAAACTGGCAGTTCAAAATGTTCTGTTCCATCTGAATAAATATGTGTGACAGTCTAGGAAACCAGCCGGATGTCACTGTGGTCAGTAGAATTTCTGGCAGAAAAGAATATACACTCTGCCATACGTACTTCTGACACCTCAGCTTTAGGAAACAATACATATATTTCACCAAAATGCTTGTATTTACTTTCTAATCTTGACTAGGCTATCTTTGTGCAAGGATTATGTTGGGTAAGGAGCCAGTTTAGCAAATGCAGGCAGTCTGTATTAACATGCTGGAAATCTCGCAAGCCAAGTGTGAATTTCAGGCTTTGACCAAATTGCTGGATACGTATGGGCTGTAGCAATATGCACATATGTCTAAAAAAAAAAAAAAATCATTTTGGATACCAGCCGTCAGAATATCCATGATTCTCCTGTTTTAGAATCTCCTTTTTTTTTACTTCTGAGGCTAACCAGACTTTAAAATTCTCCTGGAAATTTACATTGAGACACATTTAAAAGAGAGATATATTTCAGTTCAAGAAAGTGTATAGATTTCACAACTGTATATAGTGGAGTATACGAAGTAAGACATCCACCATGTGTAGGGTTTTCCCAAGCCACCACACATACAATAATGACTTTTATATTTGTCTACACATATACATGATATCGCCAAAGGTATGTGCACACCTGACCATCACACCTGTATGTGCTTGTTGAACATCCCATTCCAGATTTAGTCCCCCTTTGCTGTTCTAATAACTTCTACTCTTCTGCAAAGACTTTCCACTAGATGTTGGAGCGTGGCTGTGGGGATTTGTTACCATTCAGCCATAAGAGCATTAGTGAAGGCGGGCACTGATGTTAGCTGAGGAGGCTTGAGGTGCAGTCAACATTTCCAGTTCATCCAAAAGATGTTTAGTGGGGTTGAGGTCAGGGATCTGTGCAGGATACTCAAGCTTTTCCACCTTCATCAACCTTGGCAAATCATGTCTTCATGGGCCTTGCTTTGTGCGCAGAGGCATTGTCATGCTGGAACATGTTTGGGCTCCTCAGTTCCAGTGAAGGGAAACTGTAATACTACAGCATACAAAGACATTCTAGACAGTTGTGTTCTTCCAACTTTGTGGGAACCGTTTGTGGAAGAACCACATCGTTTTGGCCATATAGTGTACATACACAGCACCAGTAAGAAATAATACATGACAACCCACACTATTATATGGATATGGCTGACATGCCCTGACACACAACGATTCTTTTCAGATAACAGAGATTTGCCAACACAATTTTGATTGATTATAGAACAACACTCATACTTAATGGTTTAATGTTGTGGTATGTATGCAAGACAAGTTAGTTACTGTTATCACTTACAATATAGCAGCTATGTACTGCTGTTCACACACCAGCCTCTCTTAATTTTCTTTCTCTTAAAATGAATGAGACAAAAACACAGCTTGTCATGTGACAACGTCCAGAAGACTCTCCCATTTCAGGAAACTTACTGACTGTTACCGACAGTGCTGACACTGGAGACTCCTTCCATAAATAATATATAAACATCTCCTAATAATAATAATCTTCACCACATAAATGATTATATGTGTTTCTTTGGTAAATAACATGTTAAATAGCATAATTTATTATTATTTACTGTAGGTTATGTGGCAACGGCCAGACACGGTCTTTGTGTTTGAGCTGTTACTATAGAAACGATAACATAGTAAAATGAGTGCATTAACTGGAAAAACTGCTGTTATTGAAAATGAACCATCACCTACTGATTTGAGAATTCAACCGTGCTGTGGTATGAAAACCTGTCATGAATGAATAAATACAAAAAATATATTTTACCAGAGTTTCTGAAATACAGTTTTATTTCCCTGGGGAAAAAAAAAAAAAAATATTCAATGATTCAACTTGTAAAAAGTATGCCCACCATAGAAGAGAGCTCACTTTCCATATAAAATTATCACACTCATCTGGGTCCTAGTGGTTGGCACCCTAGTGCCTCAGATGATCATAAAAGATGATAAAATACTGTAAAATATTATTACATTTTGGATATGTTGTACTTCAAGCAGTACTCCATTATAATATTACACTTCCTTTTCAAAAAGTCTCCACTGTCTCTTCATTGCTCCACTGAGACAAAAAAAAAAAAGAAAAAACAATTATGTGAGAAAGCAAGTATATGAGCAGCATAATTCATACAGGCAGAAAAGCATAAAAGTAGTATATGAGTAGTAATGCTATTAAAAGTAACCTTTCTAAATCTATATTCGTATTAAAAATGCATGAAACGTAGTCATAAATACATTCGAAAGATAACGGGTGGCTAATGTATTCTGCTTCCATAATCAATGTTTGCAAAAAATCTCTCCTCTAACATTAATAATCATTAATCCGTTTCGTTTCTGATAACTTTTTTGAAGTCAATGCAAGTATTTCAGTTCGAACAGAACTTGAAACAGTTCAACTGTTCATAAACAAAGATGGCTGAAGTGTGAAATCAAAAGTTTGCTGCTTTATTAGAATTTGCTGCTTTATGGTTCAGAATTTCTGGTTCAAGCCTAGCAAGATTGTTAGGAGATGAAATAAATGGGGTGGAAATGTGTAAATAAAAGAAAAGGGAGAAATCATTTCCATTTACCTTGTATTTCAAGAGTTAAGCTGTTGCTAAAGATCTGACTGGGAAGTGGAGCGGTTGCTTTATAAAATGCCACATTTACTGGGTCATAAAATCTTTTCACTTCTCACCTGAAAAAATAAGGTTCTATATTTTTATTATTTTATTTTTTTTAAACGGAGGGAGTGATGAAATGGCATGAGTTTGCTCTCTGTGAAATTGTACATGATTCACCGCAGGTTAGGCCTTTAAAAATACTACACGGAGTAAATGAATCACTCGTGAAACTTTTCTTTTCTCTCTCTCTCTTTAAGTGAATCCTGCTCCAGTTTGAGTTTTTAGTACATGTCCTTGTAAATCAAGCAGTACACAAAGTTTTCTGGGCTGTTCCTCAGACTGTGGCTTGACGATGAGGACATGTTTATGGATGGCTGGTAACAAATTGAGTAAATAGAACTCCTGAGGACAGACTGACATCACCACCAGCAAAGATTACTGTACATTACTCTGTTCGTAGATCGTTTCCGGCTTCTTCCCAAGGATGAAACTCATCTCATAGCTTAGGGAGGTAGAGACAGCGGGTCACTGTAGTAAAAATTTCTCGTGTAATAAATAGCGTTGGTGATATATGCCATAAACACTGACAGACATTTTCCAGTCAGTGCTAAAACCGCCGAGAAAAAAGACCCTTTCCACCAATAAATATCAGAAGGGAATTTGCTTCTTTCTCAACATAGAGGAGAATATGTTCAAGGAGGTTGATAGGGAGGAAGCTTTGTTAACGCCAACCATCTGTGCAGAGACTCAGTGGACTGGCCGTAGCTGACATTGTTTCCCGTTTGGTTTCTGAGCTGGAAAAGTTCCGTGGAGTCACACGGCTTCTAAATAAAAGCAGTGCACCATGAGGGACCTGGTCTCTGATTGCAGTTTTGTTAGACCTCTTTGAAACAACCTGAAGCTCATAAAAAACAAAAAAACTAAACCAGATTGAACGCATGCTTGAATCCCCATAATTTCCAGGGACCAGCTATAAATCGTGCTCCCACTGGGAATTCTCTGAATCGCTGGGATGTGCCGGATACACCGCCGCCGCCTTGCACTCACAATAACGTACTTATGAGAGACTTGAGAAATGAGCACCGAGGAATGGTTGTCTTAAGTAATCCGAGGCATTTAAGTTGTTAAATCAAGTTCTTGTCTTGTTTCTGGATGTATTTTTTTAGACCTTTGCATAATTAATCAAATAAAAGTCATGGTAAAGGGGAAAAACATTCACCATGACTTGCATGACTTGCGTATTAATCTTTAGTATTAAAATTTCATCTTCAGCGGCGTCCAATAATGAAATTCTGAGTTGACTTTTTGTAATAAGTGATATGTTTTTCTATTTTCACTTTCCTACTCATGCGTCACCTTATACCTAAAGAGAGTGATGCAGCGGCACTTTAGTCCTTTAGTCAGCCCAGCTCTCTCAGCTCCTCATCTGGACACTCTGCTCAAATAGATCAGTTTCCTAAGCTTCGACTTTCCTGCTAATACTGCCGTCTGTGCCATCTCGTGGCTCGCTAACTGGCCTAGTATCGGTGGTTATATACTGAAGCTGCATTACAAGCTGGATCTTTGAATCAAGAGTTTGCTGTTTCTACTAGTTCTACATTGGATTTCTCATTAATCATTGAACATTGCTGGTTGTGGCTCAGGTGGTAGAGCAGGTTGTCCATTAATCGTAGGGTTGGCAGTTAGATTCCTGGCCCACATGACTCAACATGCTGAAGTGTCCTTGGGCAAGACACTGAACCCCCAAGTTGCTTCCGATGGCGGCTTGCATGGCAGCTCTGCTACCATTGGGGTGTGGTATTGGGGTGTGTCAAATGGGTGAACGAGAAACAGTGTAAAGCGCTTTGTAGAACCACTAAGGTTAAAAAAAGAGCTATATAAGTGGAGACCATTTACCAATTAATGTCAATTACCAAAGATTTTATCCATGATAAACCTCATCATAACTGTGCTAGCTAGAAAAATCTCTCCCTTGTGTCGTCAACTTCATACAGGAATAACAAGCATACATCAACAACCAACAAATGAACACCAGAATCACTAAACACATCCCAAATATTTCAATATTAACACATTGTATGTGTTTCAGAACTGTATTTTGCAGTCGTGTAAAGTCTCAGAACTGTTTATAATGTATATCCACCAACACCCATCGAAACACCATAAGGAGAATGAATGAAAGCAAAGAAGAAGTCACTATTTATAGAACCAGATCTGTGTACCATCATGGCATACTTTAATACTGAAGCGCCAGAACAGATGTACACGTTTTGTACCAGCAGGAGCTGAAGTGTCAGAGAAATGAACTGTATTATCACAACGGGAGAAAAGCAACAACCAAAAGTTTTGCAAAACAGAATGCACATTTCAGTCTCATATGTGCTTATTTCACCGTTTAATCTTTGAAACCGATTCTAGTAAACAGGAGCTACACCACAACGCTTAAGAGGTTCTTATTCTTTGGGTTGGAATTGATTGAAAAATAAGTGCACATAATGTATTCCAGAGAAGTTGACTTGTTTCTTGTTTTAGCACATGATGCTACCCCCTGCTGCTAATCGTTACAGATACAGTTCTAATAATGCTCAGTGCTCCTGGAGAGAGCTACAAATAAGTACAGAATGGAAAAAAGTTTTGATGTTCCATGAAAATCCGTGAATATTTACCTGCCAACTCCTGAAAGTGCTAACTTTTCAGTGTATGGCCCTTGAGGTACCTGTGCACCTAGGGCTCGTGGGTAGTCGGTTTCATTGCTCTCCCCTGCTGTGACACCCCTGTGTGCTGGATTCGATTTTTAGATATATTTTGAGGGCTGATATGTATATATAGAGTCACAAAATACAATGACATCATTGCTATAACTAAAAGTACGATTTTTAAGTATCTGAACTTGAATGCAAATACGAAACAGTATTTTACACAAAAAGAAAAAGGGTTAAAGAAAATGCTCTTTTCAGTCAAGAATTTTCCCTTTCAATAACATAGATAGATAGATAGATAGATAGATAGATAGATAGATAGATAGACAGTAACATTATGCAAAATTTATATATATATATATATATATATATATATATATATATATATATATATATATATATATATATATATATGTATGAATTAACAGTAAATTGTTGTGTAACGCAAGTGCAGACAGATGCAAATGCCATAAGTAGTTTAATGAAACAATAAACAATACAAAATACTAAGCTTGGAAACACAAATACATGAACTATGAGATCAAGACAGAAAAGTACATGGACTAAAGAACATAGCAAGAGCAACGAACAGTTACAAAAGACAAAAGCTAGACAACCAGTGCTGTGCAAAACATGGCTTAAATAGTAGTGCGCCTGTACCGCAGCATGAATCAGGTGCCCGTGGTCATGTGACAGTGATGCAGTGGCTGCTGGGAACTGTAGCCCTGCTCTGATACCAGGCATAACAATGACAAAAATAACAAAAAATTTAAAAACACAATGATAACAATTTGAATGGCGTTACACTAGGTTATAGAAGAAACTATAATATAAATATGAATCTAAAAAAAATAACAACCCAAAAAACAACAATAAAAAACAAGCCCTAATATCTATTGCCACAAATGAGTATCTCTTATTAACAACATTTTGTATTCTAGCTTATTCATTTAGTGACAGCTAGCTATTAGCATGCATCATAATGATTAGCTGTTGTTAGCTGGTTTTAGCTGTTTGCTAACGTTCACGTTTTTTCCTTGCCGGAGAGCAGCTACCATCAATAACCAAATCAATATGTGACTCGAGGTATAGACTTCTGTCTCATCTGTGATGCTCTCTTGTGATTTTACTCAAATACGTTAAGTAAATATGAGAGTTTGTACTCAACATGGCACTGATCTGTAGACCAGCAAAAATGGCGGATTAGATTTTTAAAAAAAACAAAAACTAATCCAATCCAATCCTATAACAGATCTAGCCTCATATATCAGAGAGTTGCTGGTAGTGCAATAGTGCAAAACAAACAGGTTCAATTAGGTCACGTGATAACAACAGAAGCCACGTGGCACAAACGTCAGCTGTGTGGAAATATCTCACACAAAAAGGACCCGTTTTCTGAAACTGGAAATGTTAACATATAAAGAGACTTGAGTGTATTTTTTTTGTTAGAACTGATTGTATTATTTAAATACTTTATACTTTAGTTGTCTTTATAGAAAAAATACCAAAACAGTCCATACATAATTTCGAAGAGTTTTTTTTTTTGTGTGTGTGTGTGTGTGTGTGTGTGTGTGTGTGTGTGTGTGTGTGTGTGTGTGTGTGATTGTCGCGACCAAAAATGATTGATTTTGCTGTGGGTTTTTATTTTTGGGATGCTTTTTTTGTGAAAGAATTGTTGAAATTGCATGAAACAACCCTTTCACAGGGATGTTGGGTGGTAAATGAGACCTTTTAGCTGTACTCCTGTTCGACACACGTGAATCGAAGAGGGCTTTGACCGAATGCATGTTGTGATGACATCACAACTCGCGTTATGCGTCGTGACCCAAATCTGCGTAAAATCTCTAGTAATTCTGAAAAATTGCAAGCTCCTCCGACTATTGCGCAGTTTGCTTGATTTTGCGTTCATTTCCATGATCGCAAAATCACGGATTTTGGAGGGACTGCCAAATGGGTATCAATATAGTGTGATATTCAAGGTTTTAGTATTGGTATCAAAAAAGAAAAAGTGCCGTTGCACCATCTCCACCTTGTACTTATATACTTTAACTGAAACTGTACATGTTATAATATGCGTTTTACAAGCATGAACATGTCTAAACAGTTTTAGGAATAAAGATCAAGCTAAAGATATAAACACAGAAACTACAGTCCAGAGGTCTCCTTAAAAATGACTACATCTAGAAAGATCAATATTAACATATACCATAGCAGCCAAAGTCTCTTTAGAACCCAAAACAGAAATCAGCTGAAGAGTGGTAAAAGTTCTTCATTTAAAAAAAGGCCATCTAAAGACCAGCTCAGCGCTGAACTCTATCATATATGAGGCCTATTCTCGCACTTTGCCCAAAAAACATCAATATCTGGCATCCACCCTGCAATATATCGCTCCCTGGCTCTGGTTTAGCCGTACTTCATTAGCTCTGATCAGTATGAATGATGAACAATATGCCGATGTGATATACTGGGAGCGATATTTCAGACTAATTCTCCCGAGCTTGCGCTAAGACGGCTAGAAAAGCAAACGCGTACATTTTCCACAGCTCAAATACCAAGGCCTGTATACAAATGCTTGCTTCCAGGGTTGCTAATTACAGATATTAGCAACTGAGCTGCTTAGCGACTCCCAGACGCAGATGAGGAAAGATTGAGGAACCCAAGAGAGGAATATAACCTGCTTTCTCATTATGCTAACCTAAATTACATCCAGTAACCAGGTCATAACCATTGTTTCAATAAAGTAATTTCTGGAAATGTTCTTATGGTTCCCTTTTGTTTGTTTATATAATATATAATCTTATTCAGGGCTTCTAAGTGTGAAGATATTCAGCATAGATCCTGTGTGTAATGAACTGCTCCTGATGTTCAACCTTTTTTCCATTAATCACCTGAATGTGGAATCAATTCTTCAGTCTGTTGAATCCTGGAACTTTATGCTTCATGTTACAGTCATGACAACTATTGTACGCACACACAAAAAAAAAACCCACTCGTTTTCCATTCCACCCCTTAAATATAACCGTGTGCAGATTCACAGAAAGCTGTAGATCTTTAAAATCCTGGACTTCAATCATATATCTGGCAACAAACCTGGAGTTTTAGGTCTATAGAGAGAAGCAGCGTTCTCCACAATCTACTGTAAATATCATGCTCTGAACGAATAGCATATGCTAATTGGATACAAGTGTTCCTTCCTTGCACAGAGTCAACAAAAACACATAAGCTGTCACACACATTTTAACAGTGTGATAAAAATGCTCTCTCATCGTCGCTAATTTCAGGCCAAAACCAACCAGCATCCAGCGCATTCTCTAAGGTCCGTCTGCCATAACAATGACATCATTCTTTCAGAGTCGACTGCGAATGTGAGGAGAGCAGAACAGAGCTACACACCCAATAGAAAGCCAATGCTTCATGCCTGTCCTGGAACAAGCACTGTGTCCTTTTGATATACAGTCCAACATTCATTTTTCTAAATGTTCATTTTCTCTCTCATTTCTTGGAAGCATCACGTTTGTCCAAATGTTAGAAAACATTAATAAGGTTTTACGAAGCGCTGAAGCTCAGTGTGATTTATTCTCATCCCCAAGGTGCCAACATTGCTAGCAGGAAAATCCTAACAGGTAGGTTGAAACAAAAAAAAAAACAACAGAATTTTACCACAAAAACCTTGGAGTAGGGTTCTAGGGAACCCAGTCTGATCCTAAGTTTGGGTTACTATATGGAATTTCCTCCAGGTTCTCGGGTTTCTTCCTACCTCCCAACAAATTTTGGTTTGTGGACTGGCTAGGTGTAAATGTGTGTGATTGGTGTCCTAAATCTAGGGCCTATTTTCCCGGCCTAGCACCCAGTGGCCCTTAGATTCCGGATCCAATGTGACCCTGAAGGAGAACCCTTTATTTGTCACATATACATTACAGCAGAGTGAAATTCATTTCTTCGCATATGCCAGCTTGTTAAGAAGCTGGGGTCAGAGCACATGGTCAGCCATGATACAGCACTTCTAGAGCAGAGATGGTTAAGGGCCTTGCTCAAGGGCCCAACAGTGGCAGCTTGGCAGTGCTGGGGCTTACCTTCTGATTAGAAACCCGTAGCCACCACTGCCCTCAGTGGGATAAGCTAAATCAGTGTTCAAGACAGCCTTATGCTAACACCATAAATGATGAACAGCATGTTCTACCTTGTATTTTTACTGACAAGAGCCCCAAACCCCTGACCACTTGTTTTGTACTGGCTCACAAGCTTGTAACTCATGAATTCACAGTCCTATATAAAGTCAGAGCAAATTGAAAGCAACTATCTTTCACATCCCATGCCCTTTCCCCTTCAGTGAACTGGCCACATTTTATTCACATTTGTTCTGATGGCTGCTTTAGCTGAGAAAGCAGAAAAGCATAGTTTTCAGGTGTCACCCGAATACACCATACTATGACTAAACCATATATTTTGGCATCTTTGCTTTCCTTTTATGGCCAATGAAGCGAAGAAGGAATTTCACGCTAAAGCCTAATTGTCCAAAACTAATTCTGAGACGTGAGTTTAGGCAGGGGAACTCAGATAGGATGTGACAGGTGTGACAGGTTGTGTGTGAGTGTTTTACATCCTCCGATTAAAAAACCAGGAATGAGAAGTCACATGTGTGAGGATATAAAATACAAGTGTTAATCTCAGGCCAATGTCACATGCTGAAATCAGCAGTAAAAGCTGCTAAAGTCGTCCAACAGAGGGCTTTAAGAGTCCACACGCTACTAACAGCCCATAACCGGGATTCACTCTGACTTAATCATCTTTTCAAAAGGAGTTATGTTGTCACCCTTAAGCACTCCGCTTTTAAAAAAATGAAATATGGCCTGGACATCCTTTCAGTTATATGTACAGCTGCACACTGAAGGCGCAGAACAGCTCTGCAGAGATCAGCAGCAGATGAAGTCAGGATGATGGCATCAGTGAGGACAGAGGGGAAAATATACCTGTCAGCTGGCCTCAAATGAAAAATCTGCTTTTCTCCATATTTTCATCCATACTTTCATCACTCTAATATACGGCATGCACCATGAAACAATAAGATGCTGAAGAAATGCCAGATATCCAATAGTGTGTGAGACACCAATTGGACGATTTAAAGCTCTTAAGTCTACTAGATAATGTACATCTGTTGTCATTCTGACAGGACATGAGTTACGTATTTTCATTTTCTACAGGCTTTTCTTCAAGATTCCCAGCATTTTATCTGCGTAAGATTTGCTACATGCACTAAATGCGTTAAGCGCTTGAATAGAACAGTTATTACTGTAGCAGGGAGGGATAAAAAAATGTGTTCTTACTCTTACCATGACCCAGTTCCCAAAAAAGATGTAAAAATGTTCATAAAATAAGCGGAGAAATGTACAGACGCTCACCTCTCACAAATATGTCTCTGGCTCTCCCAATTTTATTTATTTTTTTATTTCTTTTTATTAAACAGAATTTATGAAGCCTGATAAATCTCCATTGTATGCTGCTGACCCTTAACGTCTTAGAGGTTCTCTCTGGAAAAGCTGCAGTAGATTGCTTGTCCAGTACTTTCCTATGATTAATGCGGCCTACCTATGAGGTCAAACTGAAACCATCGTGTGTGAAGAACCATCTTGTTAATTCATGAGGGAAAGAAATCACAGTGTTAGGTAATGTGGTCAGTATCACTTAGGATATATGCACACACATTGTTCCAAACCTGATTATACAGGGCACAATAGGTTTCAAATGGTCTCCACAAGATGGTAGAAAAGGGAAAAGCAGGACTCATTACAGCCTGACCAAAAAACAAATCGTCTGTTTATAAATAATTTGCAGAGTAGGAAACTTAAGGAGCTATAAGACTGATTACTCTCTTTTTTTTCAGGACAGTTGTCGTAAAGGAAATTCTAGTATGAGCATAAACGCATTAATGAAAAATAGAGTTTTCTTATAAGTCCAGTTCATCTTCAAATGTCATGAACATCAATCTTTCATTTTTTTCCTCTTCAGTCAAGGCTTTATCCTGGTCAGAGTCATAGAAGATCTGAGGCCTATCCCAGGAATCCTGGACACGAGGCATGAATACATTATGCATGGCAAACACCATGTAGATACATTCACAACGATGAGCAATTTAACATAACAAAGGCACCTCCTGGCATATTTTAGGGAGGTGGGATGAAAATGGACTATGTGGAGGAAACCCACACTGACACAGAGAGAACATGAGTGTAACACACAAGAATGGTTTGAGAATGCATGTGCTGGAGGTTTATAAAATGATAATACAAATCACAAAAGCAATCACTAGATACAAGGCTCTGAAGACACTGACACTGAAGCACTGGCAATACTTCACAAGGATTGTTAGATAGAGTTTGCTTTATTCAGTCTTTCTTTCATTTTTAATAACGGCTTTATCCTGGTCAGGGTTGTGGTGGATCTGGAGTCTACTGCAGGACTTTAGGCGCAAGTTGCACACCCTGAATGGTACAACAGTCCATTGCAGTGTAATGTATACAGAAATTCACACACTCGTTCACACCTAGGGGCAATTTAGAGTAAACAATCTACCATCATCTTGGGAGGTGGGAGGAAATCAAAGAAACTCCAAGGAAACCCATGAGGACATTGGGAAAATATGCAAAACGCCACACTGACAGTAACCTGAGCTCAGGATTAAACCGGGGAACCCTGGAACATGCTGTATTGTGTCACTCCAATTCACGTTATATACTGTGTACACAGGAAGTGCTTGAGAAGTAGATCAGTACTCAGGTACTCAGCAATACCCCTGCTGGCAGGGATATGTAAAGTCCTGGGCCGATGTGATAATTAGAAACTCCCAAATAATAACCCAAGCTCAGGATTGTCAGGATTGCTCTTCGGGGTGTCATATTAGGAATCTTATTGGGAGTCATATTAGGAATCTCTTCAGATATCATATTAGGAATCATGCTGGGAGTCATACTAGGAATCTCTTTGGGGTGTCATATTAGGAATCATACTGCGAGTCATACTAGGAATCCCTTTGGGGTGTCATATTAGGAATCTCTTTGGCATGTCATATTAGGAATCATACTGGGTGTCATATTAAGAATCATGCTGGGATTCATATTAGGAATCATATTGGGAATCATACTGGGAGTCATATTAGGAATCATACTGGGAGTTGATTGAGTGAAAAAAGGTTGTGTAATTGTTGTGTAGTTGTGTAAAAATTGTATAAGATAATAGAAGTGGATTTATATTCTTTGAGATCAAACTTAAAAACTTTAATGGCATACACCATAGCTGCTAAAACAGTTGTGCTCAGTGTAATGTGCAAGAATGGTGGATTTGTAAACAAGCCTACATGGACAGAAATGATCAGATGGCTTGGTTTCTTGAGCGAACCAACATTTCAATGTGTTGTGCAACATTTCCAAAAGTCCAATATGAATTGTGACACTATGTCTAGATAAGTTTAGGATGAAAAAAGACAGAGAGCTTATTGTGTAGATTAAATGGCCAAAAATGTAATGACCACAGTATGAGAAAGCTCCAATATTTGAATGGGAAAAAAAATGTTTGTTATTATTTTGAATTTTCCTTCATGCGGGAGATTTAAAAGTCAAAGAAGGCCAGACATTAGACGCTAGGGCATGCCTATTCCAATTCACAAGAAGCCTTTTTTTGGCCTCATTTTTGTTGGAATGTTCTTCTATTCAAGTCGATGAGGTCAAAAAATAGTATTTTTAAAAAAGCACACAATCGTCTAAGAGAAGGAACACAACATATTGTCTTTCTCCGTTTCATCTCCTGCTATGCTGCTATCCAATATGGCACCTATGTGAAGAGTGAATGTGGCAGGATGTGTGAGTCGCAAGTCTTAGCACCATGCTGGCGAGGTGTGTACTTAAAAAACTGCTCTCTTTGATGTGCTCTCAGCACTCAATCAAGCTAGTGCTTTGCCTTTGATAAGACTAGTAGGGCAAGGACACCGGGTCAAAAAAGGTGAGCCATCTGGTGATTAAAGCAGGATGTTAACTCCTATAGAGTGCTTGCTACACCTCAGGCTTCCCATTTTGGCCTGAAAGTCTGTAAAGCACTCAGGATGGCACAACCTGCTTCCCACTAGATGAGCTGAGATGGAGTCTGGTGAAGGAATGCCACTCCTGTGCCCTTGTGCTAATGTTTGTTACTTTTAATTCTTGAATCGCAGAGAGAACAAGTATATAACAGGGTTCAGACTGGCAAATATTTCACAGCGAGGTCCCTCATGGATCTGGTCCAAATCACAGGAAAATCGCTTAAATGTTTATAGGTCCTGACCACATGCCAGAGATCAGGGGAGACTACTTTCCCATGCGACGGGATGAATTGATATATACACACACGAGGATTGTATGGTGATATTGGCAGTGGAATTGGCTTTGCTACATTACACCACTTTAAATTGTTTAATCAACCATCGTGGAACCTCTCTTGGCCTAATTAGGTGGTGCTAAATACAGAACGAGACAGCCATGAAACTCTTTTGGTGAGTCAATTTAACATAATTTATGAAGACCGGACTCATTTTCGTGTCTGGTTTCAATTAGCGTGACCTTGGAATTTTGACTACCAAACTCTCCGAAAAGTAGCATGTTATAGAGCAGTGAAACTTTAGCCGAGGGATTGAAACGAAATGAAAGCAAAGTGCAGCGTGAGACCGAGAACGGAGCTCCAGCAAAGCTATGAACGTGTTTTTCTGTGTGTTCTTTCGTCTGGGTTGAGTTATACTTGAGCGCACAGGTGGCTTTTCGGAGAATAAACAATGCGACGTGCCATTAAAGAGGAACACGAGGAAAGTTTGCATCAATGCGTGCAGCACTGCTTCTAAAGTTCACTAATTTCGTAGGAGAATAGGGCTTGATCAGTGCATTTGCTTAACCCAAATGAGGTTCATTCATCCATTTAATAACTTGCAAAATAACCCTTCTGAACCCTCGGGCTGAGCGAGAGGAAAAGCTGTTCCTCTGAAGTTGCGAAGAGCCTCAGGGGGAAGGTATTGAGTTGTGTTACGTTAATAGCATCTTCCCACACTCTCATTTAGAACAAAGAAAGAACCTTAAAGGGGTTTTTTAGCATGATGACAGATGAAACACAGTAAGCTGAATGCACTAGGATATCATTACAGTTCCTGTGCGTTCACACCTTATACAAAGTGGTGACTTTGCAACCTGGCAAAACGTCAGGCTGGTATTATATTCCCGAGCACGCAGCGCCCGTCCCGTCCCTCTCACTACAGATCTCAGGTGGCATTCATCAAACGGTCCACCACACCACGTCCTACACTTGAGTGATTAGACGAGCTACTGCCGTCTTCCTTGCCTTTTCTCTGCCAAGTAGTGCTGGAGGGGGAAGAAAGGAGGGGTGTCCTTCTACCTGTTTTAAAATCCATAACCAATGGAATTTCAATAAAAAGATGGATTGTGAAGCTGAAGCTGTTTGAGCTGAAACAGTTATATTTCAGTTACTACACCTCTGGAGCTAGCAATATGGGGAAAAGAGCCAAACTTGAGTGGGCTGTTTTATCAAACAGCCAATCAATACCTCATTAGTAATGGGCATACATAATTTTTCAGATTTACACATATTTATGACCATATAATGTGTATTATATAATAACAGTGACTTTACTTTATCTGAGTAAAGTCCTAGGGTTATGCTTACTTTTAAATATATGTACATATATACGCAAAATGGATGCTGTATATCCTGTGTTCATTGAGTGTGCACATAGATTGTGCACGTCCTAAAAAATGTAAACATGGCCTAATGTCCTAATGTCAATTTCTGTCCCAGTGCTGTTGAACTCTCTGATCTGATTGGTTAGATGGTGTTGATTCATTTTCGATAACAGCACCATTCAGTGTATTTTCAGTCATTATGCAAATCACAGGTTTATATGAATGCATTCGTTTAAATTTGCTATCTTTTTTTATATGTAAACAAATTCTAATAGTAACCACATAAAAGTATAGGGAAAAAACCATATAATCGTTGATATGGTAACGATTGTAGAGGTAAAGCTGTAACTTTCATTTTTCCACCACAGGAAAGCTACAAGGACAGAGTGTGTTGCATTTTTTTTTTTTTTTTTCGGTTTCTTGGTAACAAGCTGCATTTTTTTCCTTATTAATTTCAAGAGAAAGCGAGAAATCAACTGTCTATAGCTGTTATAAAGTAAGTGATAATAAGACGTTGTTGCATGGATGTTTCACAATATTGTAACATGTCTATAAATGGAATTTTCTTTTTAAGTATGTGTTATGTTCAATAATAAATAAATCCAAACATAATCATTGGCAAATGGCTAGGGTATAAGAGCAATAAAACACATAAAATATTCATGTGTAACGCACACTTCACACGACCATGGCATTGATTATTTTCTACAGGGTGTCCTAAAAGGAAGAATGCATTGAAATTATTCTTATGACAGGATTGGGAAGCTGTCGAAAGGTTGCGATGGACATGCAATTACATGCATAACATCACGACTCCGTGTGAGTTTACAAAGGGGCAATCATATAAAGGATATTTTGTAAATAAAGATACATTTTGCTGAAAAAGTGATCATTTCCTCTATGTATGAAGTCTTTTGAGACACCCTGTATAATAGTATATCCAGTCATGTTTAATTCATTACACAAAAGCAGGGGCAGTCTGTGAAAGAAAATACACTGAACAACGCATACATGGCATTTAGAAATACAGTCCCTGTTGCTGCAGTGAGATTGGTTTAATAGCCTGATATACCACTACCACTGCTCCTCCGTGCAGTTTTGTGCTTCACCTTTACGTCAGATCCTTAACCAGCCCATCTCCCACTCTAATGCATCACATCGATCATGAACCACTAAGCACTGTGAATACCGAGATCCATTTAGCCAACGTAACCTTGAAATCAACCCTATCAAAAAGATCAGGTACTCTGCCATCCCATTCCTCTTATTTCCCCAACAGCCGTGGCCTTAATCATTAAAAACGGGGGTGATATTGGGGTTAGATTTCCAATGTAAATTTCCATTTAAAAGCTATAAAAGATGTACAGCTGGACATGGACCATTGGAAGAAGAGTTTTAAAGCATGGATGACATCACAAAGCAAAATTATAACGAGTCGATCAAAATGACAGAAAGAAGTCTATGAATAAATCCATGTTGATGGTTTCAGAGCTCCTGGGTTCATTGTGAGAAACAGAAAAGCACGAGGAAATCATTCTCAGCAATCTAGAAGAAGTATCGTTGTCCGCTAAAGCAAATATTTCACCTCTGGACATTGCAGCTCTGCCAAACAGTTTGGCATCAAAACTACTCTAAGATTCATTACATATGTGTCCAGGATTCATTATATAGAAACGTGACACCCATGTAGCATATCATCATTTCAGCACTGCTCAAAAACATAGGCAAGAAAACACCATTTTACTGTAATGAAATTGACATTGAACATATCATTGAAAATGAAAAATCCACAGCCGGCAGACTATTATCTATATTTTCATGCCCCGAGCAGAAAGTTCAGAAACAAGACTACAACATGCACAGTGTGGTAAAATGAGCCGTCATGCTTATACCCTGACAGTGTCAGTGTTTTTAATAAATATCCAAACTGGCAGAATACTAGAGCAGCCCTGAAGGAATCTCATCCAGAACTGGCCTGGTATGCTCCCCATCAGACCATTATCATATTTCACTTTCCGAACTCCATCCCAGAACGCAGCACTGTTCTCAGAAAAAGAAAAGGGGAGGAAAAAAAGACAAAAAGGACCTCAAATATTAGAATGAGAGGTGGACGGCCGGTATAATCCCCCGAAGCTGTAAGGCCTGGACTCTTTTCGACTTCAAAAGCACCATAATCAAACCTCATCAATCTTTTTTGGTGCACTAACAAACTGCAAATTCTGTTTGATCCGAGAGCGCTGTAAGTTTATGAAAGAAAAAATGATTATGTGCTGAAACGATTGAAAGTGTGTGAGTAACACTAACACACTAACATAAGACAGCTTGAGCAAAGTCAAAATGTGATTTCTATTAGTTTTTGATTAGAAAAAATGAGCTCGAAACAATAACTGTGTTGAATCTACTCATTTCAATCAATCATCCATTTAGTGGTGTGGGCGGGGGAAAAACATTTACATTTACATTTATTCATTTAGCAGACGCTTATATACAAAGCGATTTACAAATGAGGAAATGAGGAAATACAGCATAGTCCATGAGTGTGCTAGAGAGACATCCATCCATTTTTCATACCACCCTACACAGGATCATGGGGGATCCTGGAACCTATCTCACGGAATTTGGAGCACAAGGTGAGGGACACCCTGGATGGGGTGCCAACCCATCACAACACACAATCGCACACATTCACACATTATGGACAATTTGGAAATTACAATCAACCTACAACATGCCTTTAGACTGGGGGAGGAAACTGGAGTACCCAGAGGAAACCCCTGAAGCACAAGGAGGACATGCAAACTCCATGCACACAGGGCTGAGGCGGGATTCAAACCCCCAACCCCAGAAAACATGCTAACCACTAAGCCACTGTGCCCCCTCATAAAAAAACAAACAAACGCGCACACACACACACACACACACACACACACATATATATATATATATATATATATATATATATATATATATATATATATATATATATATCCTATATAATATATATAAATATATATATTAGGGATGTCATGATACCAAAAATCTAGTAGTCGGTACCGATACCACCAAAAGTACACGATACTTGATACCAAAGTCGATACCACGGTGTGGTTTAAAAAAAAAGTTGTTGTTTTTTTTAAATAAAATTAAAAACTCCTGGAGGACATCCTCCTCTGGCTGATATTGGCAAAGAGAGAGAGAGAGAGAGAGAGAGAGAGAGAGAGAGAGGGATATTTTAGTTATCAAACACTGTCTGACAATGACTAATAACAAGTGCTAAGGTGCACTCCTAAAAAGATTTATTCTGTAACTGGAGGGCATGGTGTTGATAATCTAACCGTACACACACACACAAACACACGCACACACACACACACACACACACACACACACAGACACACACACACAGACACACCCCTTATACACTGAATGCAAGCATTAGTTTAAATTCACTGATATGGTGGCAGACCAAATAGATTTATTAAAAGCATGAACATTTGAATAATTATTAGCGACATTAGGCTACATTTAGCCGACAGGACACGGGCTGAATGGCGATGCATGGTGACCCATTCGGAGGTAGTTTATAACACTGCAATGCATTAGCGTCGTTAACAAATAACTGGCTATCGATAACATTACATGGAGCAAAACGTTAGCTGGTTTCACGGCCACAATGCAGCTGCCTCAAACAAATATAATATAGGACCGTCTTTCAGGTGCTTCACCAAATTCCAGGTGTTTCCTCGCTTTGTTTGAAATGAACAATAGCATCGGTTGCACACCGGCAACTTGTTAAACTAAGCTAATCTTCTGTAGTTTTTCCAGTGTGCTTGTAGGTGTTCTTGTTCTTCCTCACCACTTGTGGACCGACTAAAACACTTGCGCGTATTTGCTGCCCCCATCAGATCCGGAAGAATCGCAACTTCGGTACATTCATTAGAAACGGTTTTTACTGCAGAAAAACAAGTACTGTCATGCTTTAAGAATGTTGGTACCGACTTGGTACTGAAGCATCAGTTCTTGTGACATCCTCAATATATATCCATATACATTCATATACATTCATATATATATATATATATATATACATATGTGTGTGTGTGTGTGTGTGTGTGTGTGTGTGTGTGTGTGTGTGTGTGTATATATATATATATATATATATAACAATTCTACTATTAACATTTTTACGTTTAACATTATAAAATGTACTGGATCTGTAACACAGCAATGTTTTGTTGAACATCTAACAAAAAAATATGTGTTTGTGAAGATGTGTTTGTGTTTGTCGAATATTTCTTCTCCCAAAATATCTTGTAATATAACACATGGAAATATCACCCTAATTTTTAATTTTCACATCTTCTTCAGTAAATTCACACTGTTATTCTAGCTGCTATCTTAGCAAAGATTTATTCTGTAACTGGAGGGCATGGTGTTGATAATCTAACCATATACGCGCACACACACACACACACACACACACACACACACACACACACACACACACACACACACACACACACACACACACACTTCCTGTGCATACCTTCTGCTCCGTTTTTAATTAGCCGAAAGGCTCCGTTGACTAGCGCTGGCTCAGGATTCAGCCATCTGCAGTACGGACCAGGAGTCCAGACTAGTGAGCTTTTAATGCATTCAATCAAGCAAACACAAACTGTGTATCAGCAGTCGTGACAGTGAACAGCAAATGTGTTGGACTTTTGTTTCAATCTAAGTGGCAGAAAATCCTTTATCATCAGCAGCAAATAAATAATGAATATTTACACTGTAAAAGTCCACCATGAAACATTGACTATTTGTGATGTGTTTATTGATTCTGGTGCTAATGTGCTGCTGTATTTTCATTTTTTTGTGTGTCAAGTTAGCAGTTGTCTGATGCTCCGATGACATTGCAATGGTGTTTCATGGGTGGAGAAAAGAGAAAAAACAGCCATGTCAAAAATAAGAGATAACGTTCAGGTCTGGTTGTTAGCCCCTAAAAACAAAAGACGTACTTTTGTTCATTGAGAAATCCAATGGACAATTAGTGAAGACAGCAAAAGATGGACTCAGAGTCCCAGAATGCAATGCAGCTACAGTATATGACACATTCGAGCCAGGTAACAGCAGTGATTCAGCAGAAACGGTGTTGACGGAGGTATTAGCATGAAAGTTGAAGCTTTGGAAGCTGATCTGTTAGATGAGGAGATGAGAGAGTTGGACAGACTAAAGGACTAAAGCACTGCTGCATTGCATTTCTTTAAATAGAGATGATGTAAGAGCTGAATCCCACAGGCATCAGTATGAACAGGTAGTACAGTGGTTTTGTGTGTAATGTAGGAAAACATTAACCCAAGTGGAAAAAAGTAAAACATGTTGATGAATGAAATTTAAAAGGAGAAATTCATTAGAACAAAAAAATATTGGACAGCATTGAAGATCTACAGAGGACCTATAAGAGACCATATGCATTATTATTTTTTTCTTTCTTTCTTGTTTTCTCATGATCTTGACATAATAAAATCATTGTTTTCCCATGATGTTAACATAATGTTGATCACAATTTTTTTCGGTGTATTCGAGATAACTACATGTTGTGTTTATTGTTCTGGAGGCAGCAAAAGCTTAGCACAATCCTGCAGCATCATGGTTGAACACACTGGTTTTTACTTTGATCAGGGACTCACTCGAGCTGAAATAGCTTTAAAGTCTGTCAGTGATTGACGACTTCCACATTAATGTCCGACGCCTGAGAAAGCGACACCACTGCTCTTTTAATCCATCTCTCTGCATCTCTACAGCAGGCGATTATTCCATTTATGACGGTGATGGCGAAGACGCCAGCGCGTACGCAACACCAGTTCCATTCACAAGGCACAAGATTTTCTCATGATAAAACGATGTCATGAGAAAACAGCTTCTTGTTATGTTAAGATCACGAGAAAATGAATCGAGATCAGGAGAAAACAAGTAAGAGAAAAAAAACAGGGCTCCACTTAGAGCTTCCGTAAAGCTCACATTAGTTATAAAGATTAATATGCAAGTCGTTCCGGATGGATTTTTCTTTTCATTAAGCTGCTTAGACATGTTTTTCTTTTGTATTACAGGTTTCTTGTTCATGTTAACTTTTTTACACTTCATCAATCGATATTCTTTACTCTCCTTAATGGGTTTGTGGCACTGTACAATTGTGAGCTTTACAAAAATCTCTCAAAACATTGATCATATTTTGTGAGGATTAAGCCACAAAATACAATAATAAAACTGTTTATTTATAACATATAACAATATAATAATAAAACTGTTTATATATAAACTATAATAATATAATATAATAATAAAACTATTTATATATAACTATATAATAAAACAGTATATATAATATAAATATGAAACGTTTTTAATCGAGTTTAAACTCCATTTCTGAGTAAATCAACGCATGATGAAATGACATTTAGGTCTCAATTTATTACAATAAATTACAATTTACCGGTGCTTTTTCATTTCTTTGTTCCAACTAGACAACAAGTTAATAGACATTTGACTACAATTAACATATGGTAACATTTTGACACAAAAAATTCCCCCAACACATGCTCCTATGGTGTGTGTGGCCAGCGGTGCGACAACATTAACGCTGCCACATTAAACACAGACCACCGGGCTTCCTCTCACTGTGGAAGCCATCAGAGCTGCTGTGGCTACACACTGATCGCACCGATCCACACTCATCATGGCCCCCCACCCAGATCAACCAGAGCAGGGGACACACACACACACACACACACACACACACACACACACACACACACACACACACACACACACACACACAGCCATCCGGCAGGTTTCTGTCAAAGCTTCATCTTCCTGACAGACATCGATTTTAGCAGGGCTTTAGCTGACAGACATCCTCCCTCCTTTTAATTAGTAGCTCTACCTCACCTCATGATTGCACCCGGGGTATGACTGGCATTACGGCCAGATCCACATGTGAGTGGCTGAGTTTAATCCTCTTTCCCCTGGGAAAATGCTTGTCCATGGTCGCATATGCTTCCCAGGGGTTAGCAACAGGTTCTCACACATAAGTAAGCAAGCTCCCAAGCTGCAGATTTAGGAGCAGTGTGTTTAAGCCTGTGAGCGTAATTCAAAGCATACATTTGAATGGAAAAGTACACATTTAAAGTATATTGGTAGATTAACAGTGTGATAATGCCCAGTACTCTGGAGAGTCAAAATTCTTTTCGCATGTAAGTCACTTCATAAATGTCTGTCAGATGAATAAGCCAGCAAAAATAAAATAAAATAAAATAAAAATTCGGCAAAACCAAATTTCCTTGTCCTCTGGACCCAAAGCCAGTAGTAGTACTATTGATAATAACAATAATAAACTACTATTAGTAGTAGTAGTAGTAGTAGTAGTAATTAGTATAAGAATAATATTAGTGGTGATAGTAATAATAAAGAGCAATAATAGTAGAAGTGGTGGTATGAATATCAGTCCGATCAGTAATAACAGTAATAATAAGAATAATAGAAGACGTAGGAATATTAATAATAGTAATAGTAGTCAGTGTTGTAGTAGTAGTAATAACAGAACAATAATAGCAGTAGGGATAATAATAGTGAGAGAATAGTAAAAGGTAGTAAGCGTATTAGTCAGAGTCGTAATAAAAGTAATAAGAATATGGTATTAGTAAAAATAACAATTAAGTGTAGTAATAGTAAATGAACTAGCAATAGTGTTGTAGTAGTAGTAATAATAGCAATGTTAGTAACAATAAGAGTAGTAGTAGTAGTAGTAGCAGTAGTAATAGTAATAAAAGTAGTAGCATTAGTAGTAGTAGTAATAATAGTAATAGTTTTGGTAGTAGCAGTAGTAGTAATACAAGTAGTCGTAGTAGCAATAGTAATAAATGTAGTCGTAGGAGTAGTAGTAGTATTAGTTGTAGTAGTAATAGTAATAAAAATAGTAGTAGCAGTAGTATTAGTAGTAATAATAGCAATAGTTTTAGTAGTAGCAGTTAGTAAGAAATACAAGTAGTAGTAATAGTAGTAATAGTAATAAAAATTGTAGCATTAGTAGTAGTAGTAGTAATGGTAATAGTTTTAGTAGTAGCAGTAGTAGTAATACAAGTAGTAGTAGTAGTAATAGTAATAAATGTAGTCGTAGTAGTAGTAATAATAGTAATATATGTTGTAGTATTAGTTTTAGTAGTAATAGTAATAAAAGTAATAGTAGTAGCAGTAATAGTAGTAGTAGTAAGAATTAGTATAAGTAATAGTAGTAGTAGTAGTAGTGGTAGTAGTAGCAATAGTAATAAAAGATGTAATAGTGGTAGTAGTAATAGTAGTAATAGTAATAAAATAGTAGTAGCAGCAGTAGTAATTATTGTAATACTAGCCACAGTAGCAGCAGTAGTAATTTTAGTAGTAGTAATAAAAGTAATAGTAGTAGCAGTAATAGTAGTAGTAGGAGTAGTAAGAATTAGTAATAGTAATAGCAATAAACATAGTAGCATGCAACTAAATGAACAATGAAGCATAAAAACATCAGCTCATTACACACTCAGGATATGAGTATGAGTTTATGACTTTATTAAAAACACAATAAACATTTTGTACATATTCTAGCTTCTTGCTCCCTCTGACAGGACTTACCAGTTTCTCCTTATTTATAGTAACATTAACAGTACTGCAATGCACTTCTTTCTGGGGTTCCTAAAGCCACACTAAATAAATTGCATGTGTGCAAAATTCTGCTGCTAGGATCCTGACTAGTGTCAGGAGAAATGAACACATCATTCCAATACTGAAGTCCTTGCACTGGCTCCCGGTCAGGTTTCACCTTGATTTTAAAACTCTTTAGCTCACATATAAGGCACTGCATGGTCTGGCCCCTCAGTATCTGTCTGCGCTTTTAATTTTATCTACTCCAAAGTGTCATTTGTGTTCCTCTCAAGCTGGTTTATTGGCTGTCCCACAGACACGGTTGTGATCTGTAGAGGACAGGGCTTTCTCGTCCTATGCTCCTAGACTCTGGAATGCACTCCTTGCTCTTATTAGAGATGCACAGAATTTGAGCATTTTAAAATCTAACCTAAAAACTCATTTTTTTTTTTTTTTTAGGTTAGCTTTTTCTTAATGCTTTTAATCATTTGGTATTCAAGTCTGTTGTTTGTTTTTGTATGTTTTGTGTTTTTATCTGTGTATTTTTAAAATGTATTTTCTTGGTATTTTCTTATTGTGTAAAGTGCCTTGAGAAGTTGCTTTCAGGATGCACCGGATATTCGGCAACCGAAATTATTCGGCCGAATAAGTGAAAAGACAGAATAAATTTTACCGAACAATTATGTTTTTGATGACACGATCTAATAGCAACCAGCGTAGAGTGAGAAGCGCGCATGCTTTATAAATGCAGCAAACATGTCGGCAGTGTGGAAGCATTTATAGTGTCCGAGAAAGACACAAAAATGGCCGTTTGCAGACACTGTTCTGCTGAATTGTCTAGAGAGGGTGCATCTGCAAAAACCTACAGCACTACAAATTTAATTTATCATTTAAAATCGAGACAACCCGAACAGCATGCAGAGTACGAGAAAGACACGGCGGTAGCAGGAGCAGCATAAAGGAAAGTTCCTCCTCCCAGTCCCAGCACACCCACTCCATCTGTGGCTGACTTAAGTAGGCTTATGTCTAGGATGATTATTCATTTGTTGTGGGTTCATCCACTTTTTTGAACTCTTCTCAACGCACTTTTTAATGCACTTTTGTATTGTAGGCATAAAGAGTATGTTACATCCTTTCCAGCAGTCAGTTATAGGCCTAATATTTGTTATTCAAGAAGGGGGGATCAAATATGGCCAAATAAAAATATTTTTTGTCTGCTGGAATGTTAAAAAATGTTCAGTGTTAAATATTTTTAAATTGTAGTTTTGTAATTGATTTTTTTCTTTGAAAAGCAAGACAAAATAGTAAAAAGCACATTCCGACTATTTAAGTTATGCAATGGTGAAAAAATTGGCAAAATAAATGGGGGGGGGGGGGGGGGAGAGAACAAAATGTGAAAAACCACGTTCGGTATTTGGCCTTCGGCCAAGTGTTTCATTATATTCGGTTTTGGCTTCGGCCGAGAATTTTCATTCCGGTGAATCCCTAGATTGCATGTAACATGCATGTAAGAAGAGATTTTTGAACAACCTGCAAGTTTATGTTAAACAGTTTTAAAGAATTGCAATTGAAATTCAACGCAAAAATCTCTAAATGTAAGCAGACAAACAAATGCTCAGAAGAGTAGACGGATCTCTGTGCAAGCAGAACGCTACAGTAATAGTGAACAGAATAAGATGACGAGGGTGAGGATGAAGGTGAGGGCTAATGCTGATCACAGTACACTACCTTCTCGTAGAGAGTGCTCCATAGAGAACTCCCAAGAGTTGGCATTTCAACTCCAAAGACAAAAAAAGCCACGTTTAATTACTCTGGAGGCAAATACGGTAATGATCGGAGTAAAAGTGCAGTCATCTGCAATAATCTAAACCTTTATGTTAAGAATTTATTTGATGAAGGACACAGCTTTGTTGCTTAGTCAGTGTATATTAAAAAGACAGAAACTTCATCCATGTCAAATCAAGGTTGTGGCCTTTGGCAAACAGAGCTAATCTACTGACCACAGGAGAAAATAGAAATGACTTGCTTTCGGCTAAACATTGCGTTTTCAGGTCAGCCGGTTGTTCTTCTGTTTATGGCATCTCTAGGAGTTAAACCTTGTCGAGTAATGACAGATAGAACGTCAGCTCGCAGAAAGATAAGCTGGGGTCGAGGATAGTTGAGGCAGAACCTCTGGCCCGATTCGCCCTCAGATAACCTAAATTAATGATGGCTGTCTGCTGCTTGAAGCCTCTCAGCTTGCAAAAGCAAGAGCCAGTAAAACAGCATGTAGGCTTGTGTGACAGTCGGGTTGCGCTTTCTCTAAACAAACAGCTGCAACGAGAAGCAAAGAACAGCCGACAGATGGAGAAATTGGCTTCGGATGACACTATAAAAAGAACCTCTCAATATGTGGAGCATTGATCCAGTGCAAGGTTTCAGCATTAATCAAAGCATCATGTGCTCTCATGATATGGTTGAGGTTTCGCGACAGACATAGCATGCGACTTAGCAGGTGTCTAATCAGCTAATCAGGGTTGCTTTAGAAACAGGTGAATCCTCAATCGGACTTGTTTGTTGTTTCTCCTGATTTACTCTTTAGACTTTGGAGTGTTAAATTTCTAAATTTGACCACCATGGGTTGCAATCTTGATGGATTTTTAGGACCCTGTTTGTTTGTTTTTTTATGTACAACTACAGATGGATCGATACTCATACTGGTATCGGATATCGGTCTGATACCGTACTCATTTAATTGTACTTATACTCTCTGATATGAAAATCCGATAACTTTCCATCCATGTGGCAATATTTGACGTATTTGTGTGTGTAGTGTACTTTGCTTCATTAGTAATCAGACGATACATAATGACAGGGATCTGGACGCATTTCACAATGAACAATGTCAATCAAAACAAAGCGGACTACAAGCTGCACTGTAAAAATATCAAGAGGAGAAACTCCAGCATCTTTCTTCAAGTAATCCAATAAAACATCTTAAACATATTGTACAACTCAGCGCGAGGAGTTTAGGGCTAGCAGCACACACCAGCAATCAATACTGTAGCAAACACTAAGCAAAAAACAAGTCTACAGAAAATGTTAGGCGAGTGAAAATAACAACACTTACCTAGTATGTTGTTCTCGATGATCAGTCATTCTCGGTCTTGGAGAACGTGGAATTCCGACGCATTAAAGTCAATGAAACTATTTTCAGCCGTACAGTTGCACTTTTCTAAAGCGAAGCAAAATTCCTTCTCCATTACAACCCTATACAATGCAATGTAACTACGGTAGTTAGCTAATATACTTCAATTAAAATCAACTAGCTAACGCTATAGATAACAAGCCTAGTAATGTATACTGTATGTGAGGACACATGGACATGTGTGCTGTTCATGGCCACTGTGTAAACTGAGAAAACAGACACACAACTAAATATAATGTTCCGTTACATCCCGGATTGATTAAAACTAAGTAGCTTACTACTTTATCAATATAGATAATAGTGATGTAACCAAACATGAAAACAAAATCTAAACAGATACAAATACAAACACAAATACTAGGTGCACTATTGTTGTTGTTGCTGTAGTTTAATTTCTCCGAAAGTTTGTCAGAGGGAATCTGGCTGAGACTAGAGATTAGATCTGGACCAAACAAAAAGAAGTGACACAAGCAGGAGGTTAGTGAGTTCTCAGATAATATGTGCCTAAATGCCTTGTCAGGGTCACAGTGGCTTAAATTAGGCTACTGGTTTGTTTACATTTTGGGAATAAGAACCAATTAAAGTCATTAGGCAATGTTGTGGGCAGGTATAAACAAAAATAACCCTGTGCGCAGGATTATAAACAGCTCCACACACATCTCTCAAGTAATATGAACTATCAGAGCCTGACCATGCTGACATTTTGTCAGGTCAACTCCGGTATCGTCAACAAACTCAGTTTTTTCAGAACGCACTGCGGCCTACAAATATGGCCTACCAGGATTACACTTCCCAAAACACAGGAACTTTAACTATGTCCCAAATGATGTACTATACATTATGCACTTACACTATGGACTATATACCATACCGTCTAGTGTATGAATTTTAGAAGGGTAGCATTGTCTCAAACGGAACACTAATGGTTTTTTTACTAGCCGGAAGCTGTTTCCCAGTCGATGGCAAATGACGTCAAATGCGCCTAAAGTGGTGCAGCTAGCTTTAGCTGAGTACCCAGAGTCAGCGACAATGAAAGTATTTCACCGTATCAAGGTAACAAACAGTCAAATGAAGAAATTAATTTACAGACGTTTTCACACGCCCTTTATATATATATATATATATATATATATATATATATATATATATATATATATATATATATATATATATATATATATTCTGAGCAAATTTGAGCCAGCATCAGTGCCTCTTAGCTCCTCCCCTCTTCTGCTATGCAAGCAAAGCTGCGACCCTTGAGTGCATGAAATGTTTAACATTCCAAACTTCGTTTTGTTTGTTTGAATAAGTGCATCATCTGGGTACACTTCGTCTTGTTGAAATTTTCAGTGTGGAGATACTACTCGCCCTATTTATACTACAAATTGGCACAGAATAGTGCATAAGTATGTGATTTGGGACGGCCCTTTTGTCACATTCACAGTCACCGGACTTCTAATCATGCAAATCTGTATGCACTCACACTCAGCACCATAAATAGGACTCACAAACATTCACACGATGTGAAGTAACGCTCAGTGTGACTTTACTGGACCTTACCAAGCTGTTCATTCAGTTTTGCTCTTGTTTTGCTACCTGGTTTTTGGATTCAGAATTTGTTCTGTTATTGTGGTTAATCACCTGACTACTGCCTGTTTCCTGTTTCCTGTAAACTCCATTTGCATCAATTTCAGTCTTCCTATCATGACATATTTCTAGCATTGTTTTTGTTTTGTTTTTCCAAGTGTTTCCAGGGTGTAGGGTTCATGTTTAATTTAATTTAAAAAATAATAATAATTTATTAACTAATTTCATTTTTTTTTTAAAAAAACCCACCCCAAACAAACATTTCAGTTAAGATGATTTAGCCAATGCCCACTTTGAGTTTAAATCCAGGTAAAGATACAGATACTAATAATATTAATAGTTGGAGCAGTAAACATATATACAGGGTACCCAAAAGGTCAGGAACCAATGAGAGTAAACCTACATATACTTAATTTTGCCTTTATTATTTACAACATATGCTACAGATGTTCACCCTTACACTCTTCAAATTCTCTCAGTCACTCTATCGTGTTTTTTCGAAGATTCTTTTCAACAAATTCGGATCAACACATTTACTCAACATATTCCCATTGCTTCCTGACCTTTCAGACACCCTGTAGAGCGTGCCAATGCTATTGTTATACACCTAATCGATGCGTACCAAAAAGTTTGTACTCATACTCGGTCTGAAAAAAAAAAAAAAAAAAGTTTCAACTCATTGCTATGTACAACTGTAGGATCTGGTGGTACAAGAGACAGGAGGAAGACGAGTGGGAAGGTTGAAAGGGGGTGTGGAGAAGGTTCTGCAGGACAGCTTTCCATTTCTCGGCTCATTTGCAGCGGGTACGTACAGGTGTCCATGTACACGCATCATATACACACACAGTGGGGGTTGCTCTGTGTGCAAGCATCTGCTCGCCAAAATACAGTTAGCACTGTGCATTTTCAAGGACGACAGGGCATAGCAAATAAGAACCACTTCACAGGGCCTTCTGGTCCTACTCAGATTTCCGCCTGTGCGTTCTCATTTAAACACACACACACAAACTGTTTAAATGTTCTGTTGATCCAAATTGGGCATGTAATTTCCCCCTAAAATCGTTTATTGGTGTTCTCCATATGCACTCATGATGGAGCACTGGTACATCTCATACAGAGGGGTAACACAATTCTACAACCTGTATATGTATTTGATTTGTGCTCCAAATATTTGTATCTGGATTTAAACTCAAAGTGGGCGTGGCCTAAACCAGAAGGTTTAAAGATGAGCCACTTCCAGTATGACCCCAGAAACACCGAAAAAATGCTGGAAAAATTCTCAGACGTAGACATGCTAACATAATCAGGATGCTTCATAACCGCTATCAACAAAGATCTGTGCAGGTTTTTTGTAAATCTCACCTGCTCAGTTATTATTTTTGTTTGTACCTGTCTGAGATATTTCCTAACAAACTTAGTCCAAGTCAAGTGTGTTTATTGTCATTTCAACCATACACAGCTGGTACAGTACACAGTGAAACGAAACAACGTTCCTCCAGGACCACGGTGCTACATAAAACAACACAGAACTACATGAGATGACACAGAACCCAGTAAGACCTACAAGTTTCAACATAAAGTGCACGTGCAAACATGTGCAAGCAGCACAAGGCAGTAAAATAGCTACTAAAATAGGACAATCAGAACAGTAAGAGACAGTGTAGCGCCGACCAATACACACTTCTACTGTAGAAGAGTCTGATTATAACAGGTAGTGCATAAAGAATAACAATATAATGAAAATACTGTGAGTCTAAAGATAACACACTATGATATAATATTTAGCAGATTAGCTCATACCATATATAGACATAGCAGTTATTGCACTGGGAGTAACAATGCAGATTGGTTCTACTCCCCAAAACATAAACTACTAGTTATTTAAACCACCGGGACACAGACCAAGCAGTTAGTAAAGAGTGCCACACGTTCATGTTAGTAAATTTGATCTTGGATCCAGAATCGTTTCTGCCTTCGCCGGAAAGTATTTCTATTACTACATGTCAAATTGCATCACACGCTCACACTCTCACACATACATAAACATATGCACAAGCACAAGCCGTCTTTGTTGTGGAAACTTGGAATGAAAAGTAAAATTGCTTGCCAGATTTCCCTCCTCCTCCTGAAGACGTTCTTAGAACAGGTGATTGTGGTCAGATAGACTTATTCCACAATGAGACAGAGCCAGACGCTTGTGCAGAGCGAAGGGCAGAAGAAGTTCACACCTGAAACCATGGGAGTGGGAGTGTGTGTGCATGCGTGTCTGATGCAATTTGACATACTGTAATAGAAATATTTTCACGTCTTCCAATCTGTGTTGGAAATATTAAGTACTTAGGCATCAAGAATCTCGTCCAGGCTGTCGGAGTTATTCTCGCTTAACTATACTCCAAGGCTTAAAACAATAGATGATGACCTTAGACGCTGGACGAATCTTTGTCTTTCATAAATAAGACGAATAGCAACTATCAAAATGAAAATTCTCCCTCAGAGAATCTCTTCTCAGTACGCCCTGTCATGCTTTCAGAAAAGTGGTTACGGGAGGAATTAAAATTACTGGAGGAATAAAAAAAGCAAAAATGAAATATTCTACGTTACAGAAAAATAAATCTCAAGGAGGTTTAGAAGCACCAATTTTTATTTATTTATCTTTTTAAATAATTATGATTAATGGCAAATCAACTGCAATATTTAGGGAAATGGATTCATCAAAACAATAATAACATCTCATGGATACAGCTGGAACAAACATACTGTAAAAAAACATACGCTTGCAGATTTGCCATTTCTCAACACTTCGCTTAAGAACAACACTTGCTTTAAAAATACAGTTATCTATACTACTCCGACAGCCTGGTGGAAAGCTCTGAGAATCACCAATTCTACTCTAACACCATGTAAATATACCCTCATCTGGCACAATCGAGACTTTCACCTTCACAAGACTCCTATTTACTACCGCACATGGGAAGAGAAAGGGTTTATACATCTTACATTTACATTTATGGCATTTAGCAGACGTCCTTACGTTGATCTCATTCACACAACTGAGCAGTTGGGGGTTAAGGTCCTTGCTCAAGGGCCCAGCAGTGGAAGCTGGGCTTATCCAGAACTTATGACCTTCTAATCAGTAGTCCGATGTCTTAACCACTGAGCTACCACTGCCCTCTTCATCATCTCTTCCTCAATAAGCACTTCCTGTCATTCAAAGATTTGGTCCAGAAATAAAAAATTGGGTGCCAGCAGTTTTGTTTTCAATATATACAAATGAAACCAATTATTAGAAGTAAAATTGACATAACAGATAATACACTTAATCCCCACAAGATATTAGATGACATAAACCAATTTAAAGACCAGAAAAAAAGAATTTCTAAATGATACAAACTACTAGTCAATAGAGATAGCTCCATATATGTCCCCAAACGCAAATGGAACCAAGATCTTTCAACCTCTCTCACATTAGATTTCTGGACAGTCATCTGTAAAAATATATTCACAATGACAACAAGCATTAATTTACAGCTTATCCAATACAAAATCCTTCACAGAATACATATCACTCAATATAAAAAATATCAAATTAGTCGAGCTCACAATGTACCATGGGTGATACAGATAATTACTTACATGCAATTTGGGCGTGTCCACCAGTTCAAAAATAATAATAATTAAAAAGAGAGAGAGAGACGGGGATATATATATATATATATATATATATATATATATATATATATATATATATATATATATATATATATATATATATCCCCCTCTCTCTCTTTTTAATTATAATTATTATTATTTTTTATATGTACGTTGATTAAGGCACATTAAGCAAATCTTCTGGCCTGGCCTTGTATCTCTGATGGGCCGTGGTGAGATGGGCCCCCCCCCGGGGTACTGGGGGTGGGTGACCTCTTTGTGAGATGCTGTGGAGAGGGCCCTAGATACTCACACCATGCCTCCCCTTGATCTTCTGCCATGGTTGGACCAATTCCATATTGCACAACTCGCTTATTTTAATGCATTACACTAGTTGAGTACTGACATAAGAACTCGAAAGGGGGAAAAATAAAGGCAAGAGTGAAAAAAAGGAAGGGAAAACATTTTTAAAAAATAGGGTAAGTGTGACGTGTGGATGGTGGCCTGCCTGGGATGGGGGCGGGGATGATGGGCATGCCCTGGGTCTGGCAGCATCTTTTAGTGACCTACTCCTCCTGGGGCCGTGCAGTGTGGGTCAGTCCAATAGAAATGATCTTTGTTGGGGTTTTTTTTTTTATGTATTAATTTTTTTCCTCTTCTTCCTTTTCACACAGTTACCCTATGATTGCCCATACATACATGATCTTGCATGCGCACGCACATGCATAGATACATACACCCTGAACCATTAGCTACTGTCCGTGCCCATTTATTAAATACATACAAAGTACACATTAACACCTACAATCATAATAAAAAAAGCATTTTTCAATTCCCGCAATAATTACAGGAATTCATACATCATGACATGTTTATTACTAATTATTTGTTGGTTTTCCAGTTACTGTATTGTATAGTATGCATTTTTATTGTACTTTTTTTTTCTTTTTTTCTTTTTTTTTTCTGACATTTAAATAGGGACCTAGAAATAGTGCAGAATAATAATGCTCTGACCCAGATGTCAATTTGGCCCTTGTCGAAGTCACTCAGATCCTTACGCCTGCTCATTTTCCCTGCTTTCAACACATCAACTTCGAGAACTAATTGTTCAATTGCTCCCTTATATATTCCAACCCTTCACAGGTGCTACTGCTACTGCTAATGAGATGTCAGTAGTTTTAATTGCTGATCGGTATATATATATATATATATATATATATATATATATATATATATATATATATATATATATATATATATATATATATGATTCTGAATGTCATAAGAATTTACTATTCTATATTTCTAAAAGTTGACATCAATTGTAGTTGAAAGAGAAAACTGAGTATTATATAGTTGACTTCTTTCAGGTGTAAACATTTCATTTTTGATAGTTAAGATTTGTTTTATTTTCTTTACTAATATGCCATAGCACAAAAAGAAAAGCTAACCACCGAGCCAAAGTCTAGGTTTATCTAAGTAAATTATTTTCCACATAACTGACTGCTTAGAGCTATTCATGGATCAGGCAAATGATGATGAACTCGTGGTCAAAAACACTGACTTTTTTATATTATCTTGAATACATGACTAAGTTTAAATGTAGATACCTTTTGATATTTGCCTCCATTCTTCTACTTATAAATGAGTGAAAATTTGATCCATTACTCAGACTTTTATTTACGGACAGATTCTCTGTGGTCTTTTTTCCACCCCTGATAGTAGTAAGATAAGATATTTTGGTAATGCAGACACATAGGCACTGTCCACATCAGAGCATACTTTTGTGAAGGCTATTACCCGACGTTCCAGTGCAATCCCGTGGTGTGTCAAACATGAGCCGATAACAGGAAAACGGACATAAAAAACCCTCTAAGTGTAAGAGAATTTTTTTTTTTTTATCTCTTTGTTTGATACTCTTGATTAAAAATGGTCGGTGTATGTCAAGACAGTAGGGTCAGGAAAAAGCAATTGAGCTTGTCCTGGTTATGTTATGTTCACTTTTATAAGCCAGGCAGCAATAGGCTCTAGTCTACTTTTGCTTTATGATGTTTTAATGTTATTAACAACATCTACAAAGCAGTAAATCCTTCATAAACACAATGTCATTATATAAAAAAAAAATATGCTTAAGCAATGTAAATTCACAAATGTTTATTGTGTAATGTTAAGGTTTAAACCTCAGAACTGTATAGATATATGATCAGCATCATGTTGCATGTCTCAGAAATTCATTAACAGAATATTTGGAATCAAATATATTTCAACCTCTGACCCCTTGAACGTTTACGTCCATCTCATCTGCCCTTATGCAACATTACAAAAGTGGACATAGCAAAAAAGACCTTAGGGTTTAGGGTAAGAATTGAGACAGAGCCATAAATACTTATATATTGACTATTATTATGCGATTCTAGGTGCAAATTAAACAACATTATTAGTTTTTTATTGTCTTTATTTTGGGCCTAACTGTTAGACTTAATACTTGTTTTGTCAATGCAACATCATGTTATTCAAAAATCTTTTAAAATGCACTCGTAAGCAGGCACCTCGATAAGCTCAATATGAACTTTTCCACCATTCTATCTCCAGAACAAATCATGTGACGTACAGAGACTCTCATGATGATACAAGGGCTACATGACCTTGAAATGTCTGCACAATGCTGATTAATATTCGTGTCATGGTCTTTCTGAGTTTAAAATCTTGACTATCTTCCAGATATGATTCAAACACACTGATTCAAAATAGTGTACAAATGAATGGCAGTAAATAAACTTGGCCATGTTTATATATATATATATATATATATATATATATATATATATATATATATATATATTAAAGTTGTATGCATAATAAAGTGTTGAGTGCAGTTCTCAGTAGAAATTTATGTCTAAGAACTTTATTCTGAAATAAAAATAAAAAAGTTTTAGGCAAAGCAAAATGATATCCTCTGTGAATCTACAGTACGAGAAGGCAGTGTTTTATAGCCAATCGCCTATAGAAGTAATAAAGTGGGTCCCAGAGACGTGTGGAGGAGTCATGATGCCCAATCTCATCCTACAACATTATAAATTGTTACAAGTCCTAAAAACAAAACAGATTCTGTCATTATTAGCATGCCTCGCTGCCAAGAGCACACCCCTCCCGATTGATCCTGGGACAAACTTTTTAATAAACACATATCTCCTTATGGATTGCACAGAGGTCTCAATGGTAATGGGACTCATGACCTATGAATTGTGCTGAAGATGGATGAGGTGCTCTAAGGCTTCAGGACGTGTTGTGCTGGCAACAGTGAAGCTCTCATGGAAATCAGAATGATCGATCAGAATTGATACTCCACCTCGAAGCAAAGAGCCATCCGTAACATGCCACTTTTAATGAGAAAAGTGCAGAGTTCTGAGAAGTTTGGAATGAAGGATGGGCAGAGAGGACAGCGTGAAGGAACGGCAAAGCTCCCTGGGGAAAATGTTCAGGCAGTAGATGACAGGACAAGGACCCAATATATGGTGGAAGACAAATGACCACCTTTGCCCAAAGATAACGTTATCGCCCAGTGTCCTTTGTGCATATACTCGACACTTGAGCTCTCTCATAAGGGAGAGCAGCAAAAAAAATAAAAAATACAAAAAAAATCCTTGTACATGAACGACACAATCCAGCAAGATATGTAAGGAAGTTCCTTTATTTATTTGAGATGTTGCAGACATTACATTATGATATTGCACTGTCAGACATGTGAGTACAAAGCATGAGTCGGCGATTTTTGGATAGAAAAATCTCAAGATGTTCAGTTGAAGGAAATGATCTGACTTTGATGACTCAGAATCAAATCGCAGTTACTCTACTACTGTGACATGAATTGATCTTATTATTCGTTTTTTTTCCCCCCAGACTGCACGGCAAAAAAACACAAGATATATACTTCAGTAATGCCATGTTCTAGAAATGCTCCTCGACACAAATAGCACTTCTTCACAGATATAGTGCTGGTGTTGTTTCCGGGGTCTAAATAATTGATGTCAGGGGCTTGGAGCTGTAATCATTTTGTCACATCTTAAGTTATTTATGGCTGCTGTTTTACTGGCAACTGCAAGAAAGTGAATAGGAGCAATATATATTTTTTTTGAACTGCTTTTTATTCCATTTGATCAAGTGCAGCCGTACAGTACAATGAGTAATTCAGCTATATAGCACAGGTATAAATGTCTTACAGGGCAGTCCATGGTTTCCAATATCCTCACAGTGTCCACACATATTTCCCCCTCATGGGACAAAATGGTAAGTAAGGGGTTACAACCACCAATACAGTAAATAGATAAAAATCAATCAATCAAAAACGACAAAAATAGAGCCACAGTAATAATGAATAAATGATAGTAATGCGTGAATAACATCAAGATGGTATTCCGATTTAGATAACAAAGAGAATCTACTCCGATTCCTACAACAAATCACATGAGATAAAAAATATGAGATAATCGGGGACCATTTCATTGAAAATAGTTCTTTTTTTGTTGTAAATTTGCAGTTATATATTCCATGTAATAGACATCCTTCACCCTTTCCCTCCATTGTGATATCGTGGGGGGCTGCAGCTTCAGCCAGGAGACCGTAATCATCTTCTTAGCTATTAAGAGTAAGTTTACTTATTATTGTTTATTATATTATTGTTCTCCACCTCCTCCGGAAGTAATCCCAATAAATAACAAGATGGTTCTAAAGGCAGTTCTACATGTAAACATTTTTTAATTTCATTTTGTATGCTTTGCCAATATTCTGTTAATTTTGGACAGTCCCAGAATGTGTGTGTATGGTCTCCCACCAGGCCCCTCCAACACTGATCTGAACTGTCTCCAAATTTTGAGGTAATAAGGGGAGTTCTGAAAAATCTCATCTTGACTTTCCATTCAAATTCCCTCCAAATGGGGCTGTTTGTTATTTTGTGTCCCTCTCCGCAAGATAGTGGCCATTTTTCATCTGGAATGATGGTATTCATCTCCAATTCCCATTTTTCCTTAATGTCCAAACTGTCATCCTTTAGTTCTTCTTGTAAGATCTTATATATGTGTGATATGATCTTCTTTTTAATGGTTCTTTTGATTATTAACTTAAAAAATCATTCTATATTGGATGGCAAAGTGCATAGTTTATGCCATTCTTTGTGTGTCTGTAAGTAATGCCTTAGCTGCAGGTATCTAAAAAAAATCATGGGCTGGCAAATTACATTTATGTTGGAGCTGTTCAAATGACAATAGGACTCCTCATTCAAATAACTGATCTAACATAATTAGACCATTCTCTTCCCATTTTTTGAACCCTGCATCTAATTTGGATGGAAGAAAGTCAGTATTATGTATCTTCATTGTTCTAGAAATGAATGTAGGGAGTCTTAGCTTCTTTCTCACACTTGCCGATATATTTAAAGTGGTAGGAGCAATAGTCTTAAAGCTAATGTTAAAACTTTGAGCATTTGATCACTGATAAAAGCAATAACACTAATCTCTCATCCAGTGCATCGTTGTGGTATATGTGGTATATGATGATGGATCTGTGCTGCACCAAGACCCTTAACTTTTTCATGAAACCAGACTTAAATATTTTCATGGAACCAGACTCAACTTTCCATTGGTTAATATTTTCAGTAGTAAACTCCCACCTCTGATAACAGAAAAGTATGTCTCCTAAAATTATGTTTTGGCAACAGAGAAGCTCTCGTAGAAATCAGAAAGATCGATTTGACGAGGACTTGTACTAGATATCTCAAACTGATTCCCTAAGCTCCTTGTATACTCGAGTGTACTTGGTCAATAAAGCACCATTCTGATTCTGATGGAAATGTGAAAAGGTCCCTAAAAATATACCTGGTTCCATGAACACCACCAGGTCCAAGACGAGCACCAGCTTCCATGGGAAATGGAAAAAGTAGTAGTGGTGGCTCAGTGGTTAAGGCAGTGGGCTATATCCATATAAACATGTAAAACTAAACCAAACTACAATCAAATCCAATCAAATGGTGCCTGAATAAACATTGTTTTATGAATTCTTAATCACTACAATATGCTGAAGAGCTTCTCAGTATGCGTGTCATCGGCCCGGCGTCTCAAATATCACCTGGAACTGGAGCAGATGGTTGGGACAGAGGCAGACTAGGACAACACATACTGCAGCACATTCAGAACTGCTGATATCTGCACAAGACCTTCTGTTTTGCCTCTGTTAATTATATTAATTGGGGAAAAATGTCTCGTTTCCGAAAGTCAGTGGACTAAGACTTGGTTGAAGGTTGAAGAAAAGCTCCAGTGTGGCAGGTCCTGCTTAAATTGGAGGGGGAAAAGGGTAACCTCCTTGACATGTTCCTTTAAACAAGGAAGTCCTGGAGTACTCAGTGTGATTTATAGCACTTCAAACAATGTTTGAAAGTCTCAAAAAAAAAAGTCTTAAAATGAAGCAAAGTGTTATATATATATATATATATATATTCAGGCTGTAAATGTTATTTCTTGGTAATTATTTATTGATAAGCCATTTTTAAAGTTGATGAGCAATTAATACATATTTCATAAGATTAGTCATCATTTAGGACAGAAACAGGGAATGGTAATTTATGAACATTTAACCTAAATATTACCCACAAATTGATATTTTCCTTTAATCAATTAAGCTATCTTGGAGACCGTTTTTTTTATTTTTTTATTTGACTAAATCATTCATTTTGTTTCAGACACAATAAAAACATCCACCTGAGGAGTTCGATCAAGTTTGATATCAGCATCTCTACCTGAGCAGGTATCTAGGTCCCATGTTTCCCTTCACAACCAATCATGGTACATTCGAATGTGTATGAACATTCTTTGACATAATCATAATTTTATGCTTTTCAGCAGATCTTCCAGAGGGTGTCTTCCATATTTTAGCATTCACTTTACCTAGACTTTTAAATCTGCTGGCCCTTCACTCTGGTCTTATAGTGCTCCTCAGAGAGCGCTCGTAATCTCTCGGCCGCCTGTGGACACACACACAGACAGTTAGCAAATTGGTTGTTCTGGGCTGCTTTGAATCAACACTTGAAAAACCAAGGGCTAACCGCATCTCTGCTGGAATATCCGGTAGAAAAACAACTGCTGTAAAGTGAAGAAAACATCCAAGTTCCTCTTTTGCATTTTCCCCGAGGCTACAGTCGAATCGAGACAGGAGAGGCAAACTCGTCCCAATAAAATCAGCAGACATAGCAACATCGCCACATAACACACATACAGAAATACACAGAGCCCAAGGATGTGACTGGTATTCACGCCTGGCGCATACGCAAAACAAGCAGCGGAGAGCTTTGATGTCTGAGAAGGAGGAGAGCTACAGTCTCCTCTTAGGCTCTCAGGAAGAGTGATTAAACAGGCTAGTGCCCCTGTCATTTCCTGATCCAATTTCTTCACAGCGTCACACCGCTTAATTCCTATGCCACCCGCTGCTCTGGCACAAGTTGATAGAGGCTAGTGCAGTGGCTAACAGAGGTCAGTCTCATAAGCGGCAGCAAATCTGCAGCTGGGCTCTCCACAGGCCTGGAGAATTCACTAAGCCATAATAAATGTTATAGCACATTAAATCACCCTAGAGGTGCACCTCTACATTGAGAACCCAAATTATTCAATCAGGAAATTGCAGCACTAAAAGATAAAAAGGAACCCCTGTATTACATTTAGCACCTTTATTACGCCCATAATGCCCTGATGAAAAAGTCACACATAGATACACATTAACTTACCACAGACTTCTCTCTCAGATCTCTATGGTATGATGCAAATGCTAGGAGTGGTGAGTATAAAAAAAAAAGACTCCACTTGTTGAGGGGTGTGAAAGTTGACACTGGGGTGAAAGTGTTGAGTTGAGTGACTGGTGGAGAGTTACTTGGTTGGGTGAGTCACTGCTGTGAAAGTTTTGGGTCGGATGATTGTAAGTACTATATGGGAAAATGGTGTAGAGGTGTTGGGTTCGCTGATAGGGTTGGAAGTGTTGGCTTGGATGAATATTGTTGGGGTAGTGGCTTGGGTTATTGGTGTGATGGTTATGCTGTTTCAGGTGACTGGCGTGGACATGTTCAATTGGATGACCGGTGTGATAGTATTGGGTTTGGTGATTGATGGGTGATTGCTGTAGAGGTGGCATGTTGGATTGGGTGGAGTTGGTGTGGGTGGATAGGTCTGGTGTGAAGAGTGTGGTGGTATTAGGTTGGCTGATTGGTG
The DNA here is from genome assembly GCF_001660625.3 of Ictalurus punctatus. NCBI lineage: Eukaryota > Metazoa > Chordata > Actinopteri > Siluriformes > Ictaluridae > Ictalurus > Ictalurus punctatus. Next base: position 20,674,147 of record NC_030431.2, read on the forward strand.
TGGTGGATATGCTGGTTCAACTGGTTACGGTAAATTTTGGTGTTTTGGTCATTTCTGAAGAGTGGTGGCTCTTAACACGGGGGGTGCAAGAGATCGGAAGGGGGGTGCAAATTGTTTTCAAGAAAAAAAACACAGACAGGGCATCATTTGGGTACTCGGTGTATTTTATCGCTTTTCAAATAGAATGTGCATAAATGAAAAACCCCGCGTTCCTTCTCGCTCTGCATTTTTAATTTTTTTTGCTGGGGAGAAGCAGAGCTTAGCCTGCCTTTTATCTAGCTGTCAGACCAGACCAGTGTTGCCAACTTAGAGACTTTTCAGACCCCTTTGGTGATTTTTATTGCAAAGAAAAAAAAAGCACCTAACGACAAATCTAGTGACTTTTTGGACAAAACCTTAGCGACGTTCCAAATGTTGCCAGTACTTTTCTGCAAGCGCGAGGTCTTGTTTTCCCGCTGCACTCACACCTCTCTCTGCGTCTGCTCTGTTCGGTGAGGGGCTGAGAGCCGGAGATTTAACAATGTCATGGACAATGAGACACGCCCTTCGTCCCAATTTACATCATACGTATGCGAATGTTTTTAGAACGCGAGACGAATGTAATGCATCATGTTTTGCATGTAAAATAGTCCACGTTATAATATCCTAGTTCTCTTGTTCCAAGTAGTTATAGTGTTTAGAAACATTTTTGATCATTCATGTCCCATACCTGTCCGTTACATAGTTTTTTTTAATTATAAATCATAAAAGTTATCAAAAGTAATTTAGAAATGTACAAAAAATCTATCTATCTATCAGAATTGATTATAGATTAAATTATATATAGATAGATTTTATATACAATGGATAATCATTACACCTGGTCTCCTCCAATAAGGGGGAGGGGCATGCCACATGATAGGGGAGGCTTGGGGGGTGGGGGGGGGGGGGGGGTTGGCTTTAGTCACAAAAGGTTGAGAACCTCTGCTGTAGAGGACTGAGTGCTTGGCGTAGAAGTAATTGGCTGTGGCTGGTATCAAGGGTTTGGTTTGGTTTGAATGATGTAGAGGTTACACTGGTTCAGGTAGTTAGGAAGGAGGTGTTGGGATGGGTGATTGCTATAGACGTGGCATACTGGATTAGGTTCTTGGTGTAAAGGTTATGAGCTGGTCCAGATGAGACGGGTGAGTGTTTGGTGCAGAGTTGATGGTATTGCTTCAGGTAATTTATGTGACCCACTCTGATTTGCTCTGAGAGATAGTCAGAGCCACAGTGTCACAGACACACACTAGCAGACTGGCAGTGACCTGATTGCACTGGCTAATTTGACCAAGATATCAATCAACACGTCCAGATGGAGATCAGTTTAGAGCTGGACATTATGCCTTCTGGCCTGCTGTAAACATGTCAACTGGAACATCGAATGACAAGAAGAGAGGATGAGAGATGGAGGGCTCCGATTCAACCTCTTTTTCTTTTTCGTATATGACAGGGTCATACACTACGGCATGTGTCTGACAGTAGCTGACAGGTAGTGAGGAGGTGCCAGATTGTGACTCAGGTGGTAGAGCGGGTTGTCCACTAATCGTAGGATTGGCGGTTCGATCCCCGGCCTACGTGACTACACATGCTGAAGTGTCCTTGGGCAAGACGCTGAACCCCAGGTTGCTCCCGATGGCAAGCTAGCGCCTTTGCATGGCAGCTGTGCTACCATTGGTGTGCGAGTGTGTGTGTGAATGGACAAAACCAGCGTAAAGCGCTTTGCAGAACCGCTAAGGTTAAAACAGCGCTATATAAGTGCAGATCATTTACCATTCAAGCGATATTGAAAACAAAATCCATAACACTCTGAACGAGTCCACTTTTGCCTTATGGTTTTCAAACACACATATAATAAAGCTAAATCGCACCTTCTCAAGGTCACTTGAAAGCAAGCATGTGCAGTTTCTGAAGTATTCTCCACTTCAGTGGTGGAGTAATGGTAGTGGAGGCCAATTCTCTAAATAGAAACACTGCAAAGCTGAATATGATACAGTAAGAATGTAAGTTTGTTCTATTTGGCATGTTCCGTTACTTGGGAATCATTTACTAGACCACTAAAACCCAAAGCTACAATATTTGACCATACTGACCTGTTCGGGCGTAAGGTCGCGCTGCTCTTGAGCCAGCATTTCATAACCCACCATGAACTTGCGGACAGTGGCCGAGCGGAGTAGGGGAGGGTAGTAGTGTGCGTGAAGCTGCCAGTGGCTCATGTCTTCTTCCAGATTACTTCCTGTTGGCGCTCCTAAAGCACACAGCAAAAGTTACTATGTTTAGGCTAAACACAAAGCTACAGGTCTAACACAAAGATCCCTGAACCCAAATAGTTAAGGATTGTTAGCAGATGAAATCCGACAGCACTTGGACATTCTGAACAATACTGGCAGCTTCGTAGACGACTGACAACCATGATAGCTAACATGTTGAATCTATCATTGCAGTCTACTGGGAAATGTAGTAAGACTGAATTAGCCGGATATTTGTTTTCTTTGGCATCTCTATCACGAATCAAATGCTAATAGTCTAGATAAAATGTACAGGGACAGATAAAAGCTGCCACTTTGAGAGCTTCACTGAGCAATTCAGTCCACTGGGGTCTAGTTAGAGCCCTAATTAACAACACAGCAACTCGAGCCACTGCCTGCATGCCACTGGCATGCGAGGAATCTCTTGCAAGGCTTCATGGTGCATATTAAGGTATAAACTGGCCATGAGAACTAGCGGTTTGGCAAGAGTCCCAGCATGCCTATCCCTGTAATATCAAATGAAAAGTGCATCATGCAAGTTAAATATACTTCATCCTGTCTGCTTCAATAAAATGCTTGTTAACATCCTTCACTGATCTTCCTTCTTGTTCTCTTTGTCGCACTCTGATCATATTAGCTCGCTTCCAGAAGTGTTATTGCATCTAGGGCAGACGATTTTCCTCACAGAAACACATATTCTCACTCACGCTCTCACTTGTTGGCTAAGACGACGAACATCTCAAGTTTCCTATCTCTTGTGTTGACTTTTCCCGCTTTGTATTTGATTCGGTGTGACTTCTGTGCTGTGCGAAGTTATGAGGCGATTGCTGGATGATGGCCATTTTAATTCATGCCAGAGAAAATAATTCAGAGCTTAGCTCCACAGCGGTGCCTACAGTAAATAACGCCTGGAGCTGTAATAACATTTGGCACGACAGCCCAGCGTAGCAAGTGATTCAAGCATGGGGACATGCTGCACACTATGTACACACAGTAGCGATGACATCACTGCTAATACAATTAAGAACATGGTGTTAATTTAGTCATACAGAGAGGTCGTGGACCACAAAATAACCCCTGTCTCTTATGCACTATAATTAACACAATACAGTGTTGATGAAGAATCATGCTTGTAACTCAATGCGTTGAGCTCAAGACTCACAAGGGAAATTAAAAATGTTCATGAAATGTAACTCATAATTCAAAATCATCATTTATAAGTGTATTAGTTATTTAAAAAAGCAGGGAAGTGTTAGCTCGGTAATTAAGATGTTGGCCTACTGATCAGAAGGTCGTAAGGTTAGGAGGTCGTACATTCAAAAAACCGCCCTTAGCCCTCAACTTCTCAGCTGTATCGATGAGATAAATGTAAGCCAAATGCCATAAATGTAAATGTAATAATGTGAAGTGAAATTTCATATGCTTAAATGTCTTCTGTGGAATAGAGAAGACATAAAAGCATGCCTTTACTCAGTTAACTGTTAAACTAATTTTTAAAATGCTACACCACTTAGCTGCTAAAACAGCTAAGTGGTGTTCTTTGAATGGAGCAAGATCCTGCATACAGGTTAAAGGGTAATTAACCTCATACTTCCACACAAAACTCTACATTTTCAGGGAGAGTTTTCTTTTCTTTTTTTTTGGCCGGTACATTCATATTGGTAGATGTGTGAAAGGGTATGTTAATTTATGTTTGTAGTCTGTGCATCTGCAACTGTGTAATTGTCAGAGATTTCTCGTCTCCTGGGTGTCTGATCCTGCTCCTTGCCTAGCCTAGTTTATGCTGTTTGTAGAGCGCCTGACCCTCGCCTGTTACTGGATCTTGATATTGCCTCACGATTTGGATCTGCCTGCCTGCCTCTCTTTAAAGCTTTTAATTTTGCATCCATCTCCACCCTGATTACATGAGAGAATACTTTGCCTACAACATGGATGCAGCAGGAAAGGAGAAAACCTTGAAAACGTTGCTAGGGTTTAACCCGCTCCAGTTTCCCCAGTGGACTGTGATAGATCTCCCGGACCTGTATGATGGATTCTTTGGTTAACCATATTATTATTATTATTGAAATTATCATGTATTATTAGTAATACTAGTATGAGTATTATACACTATTATTATTGCAGCCTGGAATCACCGTGTGTAAACATACACCATTCTCTAAACATAAAAACTCATAAAACTGCATGGTTAACCCAAGAGGGCACTGGTGTACGCCATACACAGGTCATTTCTAGTGCGTGTTGCCTTGTGGACCTATACTATATGGCCAAAAATACGTGGACACCTGACCATCACACCCATATGTGCTTGTTACATAACCATAAGCATTAATATGGAATTGGTCCCCTCTTTGTTGTTAACCTCCACTCTTCTGGGAAGCCTTTCCACTAGGTTTCAGAACATGGCTGTTGTGATTTGTGAACATTCACTTCACAGTTGGCATCCAAATTTATTTCAAAAGGTATAAGGGATTGAGGTCAGGGCTCAATGTACATGTAGTCCATGTGAGTTCTTCCACACCAAAACTTGGCAAATCATGTCTTTATGGACCTTGTTTTGTGTACAGGGCCATTGTCATGCTGGAACACGCTTGGACCCCTTAGTTGCAATGAAGGGAAATCTTAATGCTGCAGCATACAAAGACATTCTAGACAACTGTGTGCTTCAAACCTTATGGCAATAGTTTGGGGAAGAACCACGTATGTACTTTTATATACAAATAAAATTTAACTGAGTTGGATGTAAATATTCCACTCAGATAGGAAGCACAGGCAGGGAGGAATGTTACAGGGGCAAATACAGAGGCAAGATTTGTCCTGGTAACAGCAAAATTAGTTTCTGTAGTATTACAATGGTTGACAAAATTTTAAAATAACAATATCTCAGGTTTAAAAATGATTTGATTTAATTGATTTTGTGGCTTAATGGTTTTGCCTCGAACCTCAGGGTGGAGGTTCGAATGCAGCCTCTGAGCTGTGTTGGAACCCTTGGGGTTTCTTCCCCGAGCCCAAAGACATGCATTGTAGGCTGATTGGCATTTCCAAATTGTTCATAGTGTGTATGTGTGTGTGATTGTGCCCTGCAATGGGTTGGCACCCTGTTCAGCGTGCCCCGAGATCCCTGGGATAAGCCCCAGGCTGTGACGATATGTAAGATAAGTGGTATGGAAAATGGATAGATGGATGGATGAGTGGGACCAGCTTAGTGAGTAGAAATATCCAAAACATATGCTGTCTATTCATGAAAGTAATGTCAGAGTAGGCTGGGTTCATTTCTTAAAGCAATACTACTACGTATTAACAGTGGAATTTGAAGAAAGTGAGTAGAATTTGAAGAAAGTGGCAAGTGTCGCGTGTTGACAATTAATAGGAGGTTGTTTTTTTTTGTTTTTTGGAATGACCACACTTGTATACTTGTATACACTTGTATACTCACTTTCGTTTACGAAGAGGCTTACTTCAGACTGGACTAGACCACTGAGATGGTTTACGTCTCAATATTCTAACCCCTAAAATTACCAGGCCTCAATAAGTTCCTCATTACCTATCACTAATATGCGGTGGGAAGTTTTGATCATTTGTTAAGAGTTGGTCTGCCTGGAGCATTTTTTACTGTTCATTCTGTTTCCTGACTAAGCAAATGAATTCACAAAATTGGCCTCAGTGCTGCATTATTCAAAATGAAATACATTTCATTACTTGAGGAAAGAGTGGAGCTGGGGTTTGTTATATTTTCTCAGAGACGAGTTGAACCGCGGATTGTGTGATTTATATTAGTCCTGCAAGTGAGTCTAAACAGCTTAGGGCTAGAGAATGTGAAAACGTGGGCAAGATGCTGCAGCATCCAGAATCGACTCAACAAAGTCTGCTCGCACACATTTTCTTCTTCTTCTTCAACATTTTTTCACGTTCATGTTTTAATTTGTAATGCAAAGGCCTTACTGGGATGAATGGCAAATCTCCAGAAGGTTAACACAATTTTGGTAGCAGGCAGAAATCCACACCTATACTCATGCAGGTCTGGCTGTCACTCCTGAGAAGAAGTCGTCATATGTACGATTTACAGGAAGGTGACATCGGTTGAAGTTGTTCATTAGCCACAAACGCGTAACTTGCACAACAGGGATGGGAGCTAATTAGTTCCTTCCCTCCGTAGTATATCAGACTGCCTTTGCTCTACTGAAGACTGAAAAAGAAACAAAGCAACTTTTTTTATTTTTTGCTCAAATTAATGAGCTCTATTGAAATAGAAAAACAAGGTTTTTTGGATGTAATGACATCCATTATTAATTGCGACTCCCACGGGCCTCTGTCCCTGAATGAAACTATCTTTCTACAGACCAATTAGCACGCTGGGAAATGGAAGGTTATTGTTGGGCGTCACAAAAAAAGAGAGCAATATGAAGAGGCTGTGAGGACAAAGGGCATAGTGTCTAGTGTGAAGAACAAGTCTTGAAAGGCCAGAGGAAAGGAATTGACGTATATGACATAAAGAAACCTGAAGCCTGGAGAACAATGGTGTCAGAGAAAGGAAGGGAAGCCTTTTGTAAATGTAGCTCTCAAATTTTTTGTGATAAGAAGCACTTCTTGGGTGTTCTCACTGACTACAGGAAACTTTCTAAAGAATGACTATATCTTTGTTTCTTCCCTTCTCAATGCCGATCTGGACATGAATACACACTGCAAAGTGTTTTAACCGCATGCCAAACTCCAACTGACTGGACTTGTGCAGGATTGAAAACCAGATATATGGTGTTTTCAAGATGGAGGAACGACTGAAGCTAGCCGAAGGAAGCCAAGCAAGAAATGAGACCAAACACACCTGGACAGAATGTCACGGCTGAGAACAACAGAGTTATAGAGTGAGTGAGTGAGTGAGTAAGTGAGTGAGCGAGTGAGGCTGTTGAAAAGCAGCGCTCCCCACCGCACTGCCCGTCTGCAGATGTATAAGTGAAAGCAAATAAGACAAATAAATTGACTGCTTCTCATGCCTTTAAGGCAAGCAGCAATCCCGGCTTCTCCTTATTAGTCTTCCACTGGAGGTCAATTACCCGGACGCATTGCGAAAATAACTTCTGTTTTAACTTTCCTGACCGCGGCCCGGCTTTGTAAACACAGGCCTAATGAAAATAATTCATGCCCATCTTGATCCAAGGTTCTAAACCCCCTGTGTCTTTCCAAGGCTGGTAAAAAACACCCATGGCTGGAACAAGCTATAACAGCTCTTACAGGATAGCCTGGTTTCACTCAGAATCTTTACCATGCATAACACAGGCTTATTGCACTATTTCCTCTGAATTACAATTAGGCAAACAGATGGTGTGGGGTTTTTTTTTTTTTTTTTTTTTTTAACAAAATCACAAGGCTAATAACAGGAACGATCGATTCAGAAAAATGTAATGATGTTCCTAATGGGACTAGGATAATCCCGAAGCAATATTAAGACACTATTTGTTTCAGGTGATATGCACATTTATATGATAAGTACTTAGCTCTGCACTAAACATACTGAATAAATGTAGTATAGTATGCTTTCTTATGACAAAGAACAATGCTTATTATGGAAACTGTGGTTATTTGGAAGGTATAGTGTAACATATCACATCCTCATAAAAAAGTTGTAGCACATTTATTAAGATTATTTATAATGGCTTAATTTGGATTTTAAGGAATGGACTGCAATGAATGGAATTACTAACACTCATTTTGCACCAAAGTCTGGTTGGGTAGAACGTAGAACTAGCATGCACTGCTCATAATATAATTTACACATCTAACGCATTGCGAATAATGCCTGTGGTATTATTGGTGCATTATTTAGTCTTAATATCACAAATATATGCTAATTTATGCAGAACATGATGGAAATTAATTTAACATCATCAATGCCAGTGTATTATATGCTGGTAAAAAAAACAACAAAATGGACTCCTTGATTGTTTTTACATGCTGCTACTATGAGCATTGATTTTTGAAATTTCTCAAGGTTTCTTTACTCTGCTCCATCACAGTCCTCAAAATGCAAACGTGGCAAAACCATTTGGTAAGTGCCCAACACCAGAAGATGTTCATACACTTCTGCCAAAAAAATAATGAGGAAATAAAACTTGGAAGGGCCTCTTCAAAATTGAAAAACATGATGCTAGCAAAGAGGATGAAGTTGGATGCTACGTAAGCTACATTCCCCCTGGAAATAATCAGTATAAAGTTAATTATTTGGATGCTCCCTAGGCTGGTTATTGTACACTTAAGGCCTCAGCATACTTCATGCGTAGACAACATTTGGCTGGTTTCCGCAAACGATGTGGCATAATTGTGGAGCAAACGGCAGCATTCCAAAATGAAGGACTTTGAGGAGTGGCAACCTTCTTCCTTTAGTCATGGAAATTGTCATGAAATTTCAACAGTTCCAAGCAAGCAGCTGAGAGAAGTGGCGGAGATTTCTCCCCCCACTGTTTCTTGGCTCGCCTGCGCGGCAAAGTACAAAGCAGAAAGTGAGACATGAGGGAGTGCTTGGTCAGGGCTGAAATTCTCCACCACTCTGCACTTGAGGTATGCCTAAGCATACCTGAGGTTTTTAAAAATTAAAGGCCCCAGTAATAGGCCCCAAACAGAGCAACCTGCCTGTAAAGGAGCCTTAAATGGATCTGAGCTGGAATCAGCTTAATAGCTGTGTAAGGCTAATTTCGTATGCCTGACCGCCTATTTAAATAAGCCTGACTAAGGCCCATTATAGATGTCAGCATCACATTTACTGGGATAATTCATCTGCCAGAGATGAAATGGCCTGTGGATCTAAATGACTGAGGGTTATGGTGGGTAAAAGATGTGACCCTCCATCGGAAAAGGAGACTCGTATGGACAGATGCTGGTATGAGAAAATCACTGCGCATGATTGCGGTGCTCAAGTCTAATCAAGTGCAAATAATGGACTGAGATTACACTTACAATGGCTGTTTAAAACTGCTGTGCAAAAAAAGGATACATTTTGAAAAAAAGTACTTTGATATCCACTGTATCAACCTACAGATCAACCATACCACAGCTTCTTCAACTATCTACAATTGGATTGATCTCCATTTTGTATCAATGTCCATTTTTTGACTCAAGCCCCTTTACATGCAAGCAAGAACAGCATTGCTTACAAATTGGAAAACGAGTGGCTCTGTTATGCTATAGAGGGCTTCACTCGTTCCCCTGGAGCAAACAGTCACCACGAACTAGTGTTTATGACTGATCATCTTTGTTATATACTGAACATTTCTATCCTAATGGGAGAGGTCTCGTCCAGAATGACTCCGACAGAATCCACAAGGCAGGAGTACTCACTGAATGGTTTGATGGGGATGAAAATGATCATATGCTATGCCTTCCACAATCACAGATCTCGGTCCAATTGAAAACCAGTGGGGGATTTTGGCGTGTCATGTTAGACAGTGCTCTTTACTACTATCATCAATACACCAACTGAGGGAACATCATTTGGAATAATGGTGTCAATTCCTTGAATTGATCTCAAGCTGTTCTCGCAGCTTGTAGTGATGCAACACCTTCATTAACCAACTGTCAATAGATCTGTCCTCTAATTTGTCACCCGTGGCGTGTCACCTGTCACCTTTTCATATGTAGCCTCAATACTAGTGGATCATGATGTTAAGGGCCAGATATACATATGTGTAACTGCACCTGGGATCACTTCCTAAGTGTGCTCGGGATGAGGAACAAATTGTGGTTTAAAAGCCACATGAGATTCTCCATTTGAATGAAAATAAAAATTAAAAAATTACCCCAATGGCTTTCGCAACACTGGTCTAAGCTGCTCCAAGCAACATGCATAGCACTAACTGGTGCATGCTAACTGCCGAAACGTTAGTTTATCGAACGGGATGTAATAGAATCCTCCACACTTCCTAATTTCCATTCAACTAACCACTGTTTATACAATCTCGTTGTGAAGAAGTGCACTTTGTGTGTTGATTCTTGCACGGCAAATACACTGCATGCTTAGGCTTGCTGTACACCAGATTCTTATACAACATTCACATTTTTTCATGCAGAGTGTGGCCCAATTTCAGTACATCATAGGAATTTAACCTCTGTTACAGTGTTTGTATTCATCCATGAAATCTACACTCAGAATATATATATATATATATATATATATATATATATATATATATAGATAGATAGATGGATAGATAGATAGATATAGTATTTCTATCGAAATCTAAGCTCAGAACATTTTCGTGCAGATATTGAAGAATAACTAATTGAATTTGACAATCCCATCACTTTTTTTAAAACAAAAAAATCATCATTTAAAATCATTATATTGGAGATACTGGGCTGCCATACAATTTAAAGTCTGCTGTTAAAAGAAACCACACCACTGATTGCAGCAATATGACACCAAAAGGAACGTCTACAGCTAACAGGGAGAGATTGAAAAAAATTCGATCCAAAGATCTCTTTGGCAGCTATAGTCGGCTGTATGGTTCGAACAAATAGTCTCATATCCTGAAAGTATCTGTGACCTTTTGTGTTGTCCACATGGGCGGAAAGAAAGTGTGTTGTGGCAGTGGCTCTATGTTTTCTTCGGTGGATAACGTGGCAGTAAGTGAAGCAAAACTATCAGTGAGGTTACTGTGGGAATGCAGACAAAATAAAGGTCTTCTCCATCTCTCTCCATTACATTGAAGGTTATCTGGTGGCACAGACCCGCCTGTTATCTGTCAATTCGGAGCACTGGGTTTTTCTTCCTCCCAAATCTGTCACTTTAGAGAGCTGAACACATTTGAGATCACTCTCTGTTTTGCACTGTTTTACCTATTAGTGTGATACTGGTATCTATGGATAATGTCATCCTTTATCCATTACAGTTAACATGTCAATTTTTCTGGTTTGTAACAAAAAGCAAAAAAAAAAAAACAACAAAAAACAGAAGGGCAAACTTGTTGAATTGAACATATACTTGCAGATAATGACATAATGGTTATCATTATGGTTTTGGTGTTAAACTTTTTTAAAACCGTGTCAAAATAATTCCTGGCTGATGGCTGATCTATAAATATTCATTCATTACACTTCTAATCGCTTTACCCTGTTCAAGTGGATCCAAAACCCATCCTGAGTCATTCATTCTTTTGTACAACTTTGATTTGGTTTTGGTCCTGTCGTTGGTCTGGTACCCATTGCACCCAAGAGATACACTGGGGGTTCTCTAGGTGGCTAGTTTGGTGGCAGATTCAGATGATTGGAGTGTAAATATAATTTAAATATAAACATGTACAGTGCATCTGGAAAGTATTCACAGCGCTTCACTTTTTCCACATTTTGTTACGTTACAGCCTTATTCCAAAATGGATTAAATTCATTATTTTCCTCAAAATTCAACTTAATGACAACGTGAAAGAAGTTTGTTTGAAATCTTTGCAAATTTATTAAAAATAAAAAACAAAACTCCATCGCTTTTGTAGGCTTTCGCGTGAATAAAAGATAGAAATCCTCTTCATTTCCTCAAAAAATGCAACCAGTGTAAACTGGAACTCTGTCCCCCCTTGAAATTCACTCCCTGGACCAAAATCGGCTCAAAATCGGCTCAAAATTCAGCGCAAGTTCCAAACCTTGTTTTCATGTTTCAGTGTCCAGTTTTTCAACTTTATAGCAGTTTTTGACTTTGATTATAAATTATCCATGTTTACTTTTGCCTACTCGTTTAATGAACATTGTGTCCTGACTCATCCAACTAACCATTACAACACCAGCCAAATAGCCAATCCACTAAATTGGCATGTTTGTGGAAGGAAGCTGGAGAACTCTGAGGAATCCCTTGTGGACACTGGGAAAACATGTGAAACTCAACACGGATAATAATTCGAGCTCAGGATCGAGCCAGGAAACTTTGAGCTGTGAGACGACAATGGTACCTGCTACACCACCATGCCACCCAAACTATATACAGCACGTTTTTAACTACATTTTTATTGCACATGCCATCTTTATGGTAAGTTAATTATAATTATAGTTAAGGAGCATCATTAACTCTGTTAAAGCCTCCATCATCATCCAGCTGTTTCTAAATCATCTTCAACAGAGTGGCTCGAGTTCATTTACGTCTTTTGTGTCACTATGGGCTCTGTTTTCACAGACGTATATACGTTTTTGGCTAATTTATACACACAGGCCCCCCCCACCCACCCACCCCCGTTTTCTCACAGTTTTTCCCCCTGCTATTTTCTTCTACAGAAATGCATGTGTCTGTGCTCATGTGGGTGGAGCTGCACATCAAAGTGTGTTTTCATTAAAAAATTCATAACCTGTTTCTTATAATCTGATTTGGCAGATGTACAACATTTATATTTCACCGCACTTCAATATTAATAGACTACATCACTCAACCAATAAATTCAACTCAGAAAGAACCACTAGGTTGCGAATCAGCTGATGCATCAAAACGCACAGAACATCAAAACTTCTACAATGATTGAGTAACTGAGGGTTTTTAGTTTCATAAGAGGTTCTACTAAGAATAATAATTCATAAGAAAATGCACTTAAAGTCCCCCCCACTAATCACACTAAGCAATGCTACTGTCGTGTGTCTTATTTAGTGTCATACCACTATAAAAGTAGCTCTGACAGTAGTTTATATTTATACAAGTTTATATTAATATTCATTTCGATAGTGGCAGCTAATTTACAGGGAATTCAAAGGTAGATGCTTGAGAAAAGAAAATCTAAACCAAACAACAAATGGATTAAAACATGTTTTAACAGAAGCGTGCTGTTAGGAGAGACTGTACCATTTATGGAATGAGTCTCCAGTGTCAGTGCTAACAGTTTTCCACCCTGGGAAAGTCCTCAGGGCTTGGTGTTTTCTCTGTAACATAGCAAGTTGTACGTTTCATCTTATTAACTTCAAGATAAAGATATTTTTTCATCAATTAAGAGTTGTAATCATTGGCAAAATTGAACAAAACAATTTGCTGACTTTGGAAAATAATCTTTGGGATATAACAGTAACTCAACATGTTTAACATTGACTGGCATCCATCACACCACTGTTGTTGATTATTTACCTATAACAGTATGGCCTGTCATGGTTTATTCCTTATTTAGTATTGTTATCGTGAAAATAAGGGCCTGTTTCTTTTCTTTTTTATAACGCCACAAGATTCTAATATAGGGCTCACTCTCAATTTGTTTCCTCAAGTTAAATAACTGAAATGTTAGATGCATCTTGGGATGCACCTGGATGCAAGATTTGTTTTGTGTGTGTAAAGAAAAGAAACGAATGGCGAATATGATAGTGGCAGTAGAAAGAAGGGCACCAGTTGACCTTGGACTGAGAGGGCAGATTGAGGCGGATGTAATTCATGAGAGATTTTGAAAGACTTTGCAAGGGTTATTATTTGAGCATTGTTTAGAAAGTGCTGTGAGAAAATGGCAGAACAGAGGAGAGGGCAGTGTGTATCAAAGGCTGTACAGTGTACAACGGGTTTGTTTGCTCAAATTGAAAATGGGTTATGGGAAATGACTTCCATGATTCAACTGAGATACCGTTACATAATTTACATGCAATGTGCTCAAATATATAAACATATTTTTAAAAAAGCTAACTGGCATGACTTAAACCAGTAGATTATACTGCTTTGTATAAACAGCGCTAGTAGAGCACCTGGAATCCATTTGAATTTTAATACTGATTTTGTAATAACGGGTTTATGAAATTGGAATAGAGAGGAGATTTTGATCATGTACTGATTTACAGAAAGCTGAAGAGGGTGTGGAACTCCCTCTCTGGAGTGTGATGTATTTTCACTCAGTTACATTATGTTTTTGCGGTAAACATACTGTTCATGACAGCACAATACTAAACCCAAAGAGGATTTATATAATCAAGATTTGAAAAAAGTTAAAAACGAGCTGCCATTTTGATCATAGGTTTCATTCTTAACAATGCCAGCTGAACAAGTGTAAAGAGGGCATATGAGGTATTCAATAAACCAATGAGAAGTACAACAACTGCTTGCAGATGAGATCAATCATAGGCTGCTACAGCTAACACAAGCAAACAGTGCCGATTTCACATTGCGATATCCATAATAGCATGTTTACACATCTCTTCTGAGACAAAACTCTTTTGTCCAGATAAAAAGTTTTATCTGGACGAACAAGATTACACAGGACCCCAGATGTTTGTGTCACATGTGGTCATATGTTCTTTGAATTGTTTATATGAATCTGTGTTTTGAATATAGAGTGAATTATTGCATCATTCATATATATATATATGAATTATTGCATCATTCATATATATATATATATATATATATATATATATATATATATATATATATATATACACACATACATATATTTACAGAGAGAGAGAGAAAGAGAGAGGGCACCTTTTTAAAGAAAATGTATCTTTCCTATTTAACCTTTTGATCTTTTGTTAAATTTTTTTTAGATTTTTTTTAAATACTCTGTTCTCATGGATATCAAACAATTGCAAACAAAACACAGGTTTATCAAAAAAAAAAAAACATTTTTGTGAAGTTCTTATACATTTTTTTTATGACCATCAACCTCCAAACAGATTAGAGCTCTAATAAAAGCCTGCTCTGTTCAGAAAGAAAAAGAGAGAAAAAACCTCTCCATCAGTCCTGAATCCATCTTCTCTTTAATATTATAACAGCAGACTCTTTCACTCTCTCACTTTTGCTTGCTTACATTCTCACTTACACGTACCCTCTCCTGATTGGCTGCCAACTCTTGCCTGTCACAGTGTAGTTTGACTTCTTTTATGCTTAAAGTTGGGGCATGCTGTGGTCTGATGCATCGATGTGGGTGTGTATGAGTACAACTTTCCCGACACAGTGGGAAACCAAATTACTATCACGCTATTTTCAGGGTTACTCATATCAGCCTAGGAATATGATACAAACCAGTGGTACTAGCAACTGTTTGATTCCATTTGATTCGTTTCATTCAGATCAAAGATATGTTTTTAATTATGCAAGATAGCTTTGCATCGCACTATTGGTCAGAAATATCATCATTAGATTTTTACCGTAAAGCATTCAGCCCTGCTCATAACCCACTGTAAAGAGTGTTGGACCTGATTGGAACTGCTTGTACTACATGCCTCTAAATCTTCCTGACCTTCATGTTAAATCAACACAGTTGCCGAGATGGACACTGTAAAAATCCACATTTTGAACACTTTTATTGACTTTCTTTCGAGATATTTAATGGATTGACTCTGCTCATATCAAGGACTCGATTGCAGCCATTACATTAATTGAAAAGCTACACAGAAAGCCACTCTTTTGTGAAAGACCATGAGTAGTATTTGACAAATGACTGCTCCATGCAATTATTCGATGGGTGAATAAAGGCAATAGGAGCTAGATGGCTGATCTCTCAGGAACAATCACCCCAAATAAACTTTAATAACCATTCGAGTATGAGAGAGATAGATAGAGGGAAACAAGAGAATACTTGACATTGAGGAGAACAATTGAAGAGGATATGAGAGATGTGAAAAGCATGGAAGCATTTTACTGAAAGAAAGTCCTTCATTCATTTCAGGTCTGAAGGTTGGGGAGAGAGAGACAAGTGTTCCCTGAGATTATATTCTTGGTCCCTGTGTTGAACTTTGTGGACATTTGATATCACCAAAAAATCCTTGAAAATGATTTTTCAAGCTACACACAGCTTAATATCCACCATTAATAAGTGTGATCGAGCTGGAAGACATCAAATGCTGTTTTTTTTTATTAATATATATACATTCTTTATATTCTTTATAGGACTTACTAAATTGTTATTATTTTGGTTAAAGATCTTTTTTTTTCATTTAGTACTGCCCTTCAGAAGCTACATAAGATATTTACATGTTTCCCAGAAGACAGAATAATAACAATGTACCCCGATCATCCTGTTCAAAAGTTTACACCCCCCGAATCGTAATGTATGGTGTTGCCTTCTTGAGCATCAGTGAATGTTTGCACCTTTTGTAATAGTCGTGTACGGGTCCCTCAGTTGTCCTCAGTGTGAAAAGATGGATCTCAAATGATAGTCACTGTTGGAAAGGGGTCAAATATGCAGAAGATTCTGGAAAAGCAAAGAATGTGCCGGACCTGGAGGATTTTTCTGAAGAACAGTGGGTAGTTTAACTGTTAGGTCAGGACGAACAAGGGACCCGTGAACAACTATCACAAAACATAAACACAGTTGCTGATCATCCAGGTAATGGCACACAGGATTAAGAATCAAGCGTATGTTAACTTTTGAAGTGGATCACTTGTGTAAATTCGGTTATTATTGTGTCTTGTGGACTAAATGTAAACATCTGTTGTGTGAAATAGTGTATTCAGGACTAAATGAAAAACAAAAATGAAATTTTTATGATTCCTTTTTTTTTTTTTTTTTTTAAATTATTAATGTTTTGCAGATTCTGCAAGGTGTATATAAACTTTTGACCTCAACTGTAATGTCCTATGTCTCATGTTATTTTGCACTGTTATATGTTTACGCTATATGTATATTGACAATAAAGTCAAATTGAATTTCACTGAATCAAAAAAACCCTAATTGTTACTGATTTTCCAAAGAAATTTATTTTTTATTTAAGCAAAATGTGCTGCAGAGTGGTGCGACACACCTCACTAATCATCCTCATTCATGCCTCCTGCTGCACTGTAACCACGTCGGCTTTTACGAGTCTGATTCATTTGCGTAAACAGGCAACATACCCCTTTTATAGAATCACGAATAGGTGTGCATGTCAAAACACAAACTAAACCGTGCGAAACAAAGAGCAATGTAAACTCCTCTGCTCTACTGTTAACATATTGAGAGAAAATAAAGTTGCTAGCTGACGTGAATAAAATATTTTATGTGCGACATGAAGAGAAAAGACCATAGCTCATAGCCAAGTGACTTTCTTCCTTTTAGTCAAGGGTGCAAACACAATGTGCTGCCTTCCACACGTTCTCAGAAAAGGATCTTTGATCTGTATTAAAGCTCTTATCTAGCGAATTAGCTCACCAGACTAAATTTAAAAAATAAATGGTTACCTACCATTTTTAAGCCTAGTGATTTAGGCTTCCAGGCAACCATAACATGAAACTGGGCAGCACGCTGGTGCTTTCACTTATGCAATAGAACAGTTAATGGATTTCTGATTTGTCTACCGCTGAGTAGCATTGAAAATTGAGGCAATATCAGTGCTATTTTCTTCAGGAGGAAGGAACAGTGACCAGCGGAGTGGCACGCCGAGCTCGGAAAGTTCAGCTCCCATTTAAGCAAAGCCATATTTGTGCTTCAATTTCCTCCCTCAAACATTCTCTCATGCTCCTGTCAAGTCTCGCCGTGTCCTATTATGAAAACAGATGGCTGGAAAGGAGAAGGAATTAAAATATCAAACACGAGCATTTGAGTTGATCAAGTGATCTTTCCAACTTGGAGGAAAGTTTATAGAGGTGACAAAAAAAAACACACTTTAGTGAGGGGTGAAGTGTGTTATTTGCTGGCTTCACATAAAACACAAAAACAGCTAAATACAATGAGGAAAAAAAACAAAACAAGCATGGGTAATTTGTGTGCTAGGTTTAGATTTGTTGGCACCCATTAAATACATGATCGTCAACCTTCAAGATATGAAGAAGGTAAAAAATTTTTTTTTAGAAATTGCATTGCAGAGTTTGAAACAAGAGAACTTTGGGCCATATTTCCAAAGCGCTAATAGTCACATCAAGCATGAGCACACATCGAGGGGCCTTTAATATTCTTCTGGTCACTGGATCACACTAAAGGTCCCGCTTGGTAGGAGACGTTTTATAGCCCCATTAGGTGTAAATGATGAATGTGGTCGAGTCTTTGTACAAGGTGCTAGCTTCCTTAACGTCCGCAGAAAATAACAGAGTAGCCCGAAGCACATTCTTTACCCTGTCTATTGAACAAAATAGTCGTGAAGAAACGTGACCTACTGAGCAGATCGTCTGCGAGCAAGGAGTGTCACCAAATGTGTCATTTTGATAAATCGCTTCCCACACAGAACACATACTAATATCTGTGAGAGCAGAGTAAAAACAATTCGCTCTGACAGCCTGAGAGAGGCTGTTTAGTAAAACCATAAAACACGGGTTGAAATGGGCTTCCCGTTTGATTTAGTGGGTGATCTGAGAAGTCATATGAAATCGGACTGCTGCCTGAACTGTGAGAGGGTTTTAAGGTGGAAACGCTTCATTGACTTCTAGGTCTGGGTCAAGAAATGTCACTGGTTTTTGCTTTGGCACAAAAATAGCATGAATGAATGAATGAATGAACGAACTTTATGTGAAACCATGTGCAAACATTTAACCTCAAGGGGAAGTGTGTCTATATTGGAACAGGAAGTGTCAACACACTGTGAAGAGGATAGTTCGAGTGGCCAAACTATAGCCCTATTCAGTGGGATTAGTTTTCAGGACATATGGCGGTAAAGTAATTGTTACTATGGACGTCTGTGATATTTATCTTCAGTTCGCACGGGATAAGCGATTTCTGTAGAAATTGCAGAGATGGGCGTGTCTCCGTCGTGTACGTGCTGACGGCCCATCACAGCGACCCTGTGCATCATATGTAACACGATGCCGCAACTGGACGAGAGCTGACACTTTATGTTTAGTGAGAACGGTGAGAACTGTTTGAACAAATGGTACATAAGCATTCTGTCTGGGAGGAGATTTTTCTGGAAGTCTGGCGATAAAAGTGCCGTTTGGCGCCTGGACTAAATGTCAAAAAAACGAATCGACTACATAAAAAAAATAAGGTACCACACCATGGATTGGGTTTAAAAAGAAAGAAACGCACATCCTCGAGTGCCTCCATACTTGAAAACATATTTCCCACAGGAGTTGACATAATATTTACCCAGAGTTCACTTTGCACAGGATAGGAGGTAAAGAAGGTATAGATGGTAAAAGACGCTGTAATATTCACCGGCACGGGAACGCGCAATCTGGGAAAAGTCCGGAAAAATAACTCGACCAGTTCACACCGGATTTAAAATCACAACGAAGCTCTGGTAATTATTACATTACGCCACCTCCCCGGATATAACTAGCGCTGTCCGTACAGCCCTTAAGTCTTTTTTTAAGGGCATCCCTGTTATTGTCTTCCATCATAAATGAATCACAAATCCAAGAGTTTTGCCCTGGAAGCAGTGCAGCTCCTGCTGCGGTAAAGACCGTCTGTGGCACTTAGGCCTGACGTGAGCATAAATTAAACCCTTGTTATGAACTCTGTAAGCAAAAATAGCAGGTAGCGTTATTCAATAATTCCTCCCCCTGCTGGGCACCAAAGCAGCTCTCAGAATTATCGCTCCCTTGCACCGCTCTGAATTTGAGACGTTCATTATTCTCCATAGTCACGATAAGAGGAAATGATGACATTTCTGTGTAATCTGTACGAGCAAGGACAAATCTAATACTGGAGATTACATTTTACTCAAAAATGCATTTGTTCACGGAGGTAAAACAGGGATTCAGAGATACAGTAAGCTATTACAAGTTTTCAATCCAGTTTCCCTCCATTATTGTTCCAGCTGAGACTTTATGTGCTAAGGTGGGTGGCTCTGTGTTAGCATGAAACCGGTTTATAACGCCCTCATACGGCTCATTTAATTACATTTAAGAGGCCTTTAAAATTATCCGCGCCTTTTCATAAAATATCTTCTTTTCAGTTCTACACAGAAACACTTTGTTTTTCTGCTGTTCTTTCTTACCACAGCATTAAAACACACCTGGTTTAAAATATAAACTAAATTTCACAGTGTTTCACTTGACTTTTTTTCCTTTGCTGATTCACTATGTCAGTTATAAACCAATAACTGAATTAGCGTGTCAGATCCACAGTGTTTTGATCCGTTAGCAAGCTATTAGAGGAGTTCTGCTTTTAGCATTAAGCGGGGGCTCATTCCTATGTATCCAGGATCCTATGTTCCTTTTAAAGGTTTTATGTAATCAGGACTCTTTTTCCCACGGCCCTATTAACATATTACCTATTAACGTTAAATACCAACGACACATCTAACTGTAATTCATTTCCTGGTTATGCAATTGCACTATTTGACAATGTAATACACAGTTCCAGAATGGATTTATTTATAATCGCACGATCCGGTGTCACCCAGATGAGGACGGGTTCCCTTTCAAGTCCGGTTTCTCTCAAGGTTTCGTCCGCATATCGTCTCAAAGAGTTTTTCCTCGCTACCGTCGCCTCTGGCTTGCTCATTAGGGATAAATTCATACATTTAAACTCTATATCCTGAGTTTATATATTTCTGTAAAGCTGCTTTGGGATAATGTCCACTGTTAAAAGCGCTGTAGAAATAAAACTGAACTGAATTGAATTCAAATGAATAATAGCATACGTTATTTGAAAATCCCTCCTTCATCCACACTTGAACGTTATGAACTTGGGAAATGAACTAGGTTGCGCATGGTGAACCCTCATTTGTGCTGCTTTAAAAGTAGATGTTAGTCTACATTCATACAGTTCAACTCCATGCATAAACAATAGTGAAATGTATACACTAAACTGAAGAAATGCTGTAGCCTTTAAAACACAGTAGACACAAAAGGAACAAAATGTTAAGTATGAACATGTCCCAGCTCTCACTTATGCTGAAGTCTAGCTCCATCTTTTTTTTCTGGGGAACATAGGACCCTGGGAACATGGGTATGCTCCAGTTTTTAGATATTAGTAGGCAGTTGTTGAGTATTGTTTTTAGTAGCTAGCTGGCTACCGTTGAGTGTATCTTTCAGATGTTAGCAGGCTACTGTTGAGTATAGTTTTATATGTTAGCAGGCCACTGTTGAGTATAGTTTTTAGATGTTAGCAGAAACCAGCAGTCACTCAAAAAGAGTTTCAGGATGACCTGAAAGCAGCAGGAACAACAGTTACACAGAGAATAATTGTCATGTAACGGATGCATAGATGGAAGCAAGTGCAGGTATGATGGTTTAATAGAATACAACAGTCCAAAGGAGCAGGCAGAAATCAGTCAATGGCTCAGGAAAACAGTCCAAAACAGCCAAGCCAGATACACAAAGTCGAGGATACAAACAAACTCAGAACCAGAATAAACAAGCACGATACAAGGTTTGGATAACGACAGAGACGCGGCAACTGAGCGTTTACCTCGCAATCTGCTGTGTGTGAGAGAGAGTCTCTTAAATGGAGTGTGTAGGTGTGCAAGTGATTGAGAACAGGTGTCTCTAAGTAGAACTCTAGGGAAGGTGAACATGTGTGTGTGTGTGTGTGTGTGTGTGTGTGTGTGTATTGTGGACGGCGGGTGTGGGGGTTTGGAGTGTAGTCATTTTCAGCCATGTTTGTAGTTGGTGGTGCATTCTGGGAAATGGAGTCTCTGGCCTGCGACGACGTGACAACAAGAAGTTCTTTGTTCCTACGCCGTGCATAAAACTCCACAGCACAGAGATGCATGTCGAAAAGCATATAGACAAATCAGAACTCTTTTGTAGCACAACACATGTTTACTAATCAGCTGATTTATTGATCGATGAAAACTAGAATGCAAAAAAATCCCTAGACCTGCTACGAGATTCGGTTTCTTAGTGTTTTGAAGCTAACCTGATCCACACATGTCCTCTGGCACAGGATGGAAGCGAAATTCTTGTTGTGTGGTCGACCAAAGCAGTTCTGAGCAGTTCTATGCTATAATAGCAATTATAATTCTACAACAGCGCTTTATACAAGCCTATTAAGGTCTTACAGAATTTGGTACTAACTTAAAACATTCTCACTTTTCATGTGGTCATTTGAGACAAGTCAGAGGCAGTATAATATTCGGTATTTTTATGATAATTTTACCATGCATGAAACAATTTTATACAGCCCTTATATGGTTCATTTAATTAAGTATAAAAGGGCTTTAAAATGATCCGTGCCTTCTTATAAAATGATATGTTCCGCGGTTCTCCACAGAGGCACTTTTCTGCCTTGTTAAACCAATGGTCATTCTCAAGGACTCTTCTGTACATGTGCACTAATGTGACTTGATCCTTTTCCGAGCCAGACAACCTAATACACTGTGGGATTTTTCAGAAGATGGCTTCTTCTTTTTACCTGCATTGTTAACAAAAAAAACTTTTAAGTCACACATGGCAAATTATACGAGTGAGGTGATGCGTATGTGAATCAGGCTCGCCATCTTGTACACACACACACACCAAATAAAGCAGCATGAATCATTAGCATGATGGATGCTGTGAGCCCCGGCTCATCCTGCGTAAAGCAACAGCCAGGCATGTCAGTGATCCAATCAATCTAGACGATGTGCTGCCGATTACACCAACAAAGACTAATGAACATCACAAACGGTGTGGCATAACAGGCAAGAAACAGTGGCAAGTCGGAATATTGCCGAAGTGCTGGAGAGAGAGAATAAAAGAATGGGTTCAAATCCCAAATATAAACTGGACACGTGTTGTTAAGGAGCGTCTGATATGGTATTGGGTTACAGTGGAAGAGAGGAATTTCAGGAGCAAAATGTTGCCCCTCACCTTTCCTTCTTGAGTGAAAATCTCAGGCTTAGCAGGTGACAGCTGTCAGATCTCCAGCTTGACGTTTAAGCTGCCATTCACGCTCCGAGTAGAAAGACTGATTGTGCTCTGGCCAGCCAAGTGAGGAGGTAACAAGATAGCAGATTAAATCGCCCTTCTCTCCTCACCCCGCTGTGGCAGCCCTGCTACGACAGGCTTCCTGAAAGCGTGGCTCCGGTGCAAAGTGTCAATCACAGACTGCTATCATTTATCCTGTCTGCTGGCAAAGAGTGATGTTCACAACAGGCGCGTCAGATGGAGAATCAGAAATGCCTGCACGGAAAACTTTATCCTGAACATGGATATCTGTATTGTTCTCAAGGAGAACATCATTTTTAAGGTCACTTCAGAATACAGTGTCTAAAGATGTTGAGTTTAACTACTATATGCAACTGTAACTGTATGTTACTATGTTCACAGTACGTTAATTTAAAACGGTGATTAAACTGACTGGAACTACCTGCGCATTACGTTGAACGTACACCGTCCAGCCAATCAGAGTCGAGTATTCAGACAGACCATGGTTCAAACTGTATTATCCTTTTATCAGCTAGTTACATTTATTCATTTAGCAGACGCTTTTATCCAAAGCGACTTACAAATGAGGAAATACAAGCAAAGCGATATATCAAGTGGAGAGCAATACAAGTAGTGCTACCATACAAGATCTTTTTAGTTGCCACCCTACTAAAAGTTGCCACCCTGTGTCCATAAACAGACACAGTTATAGGATATTGTTGAGTATTGTTCTTAGCAGTTAGTAGCCACTGGGCTTAAAGAGATTTTTAAACTCACTTTGAGGCAAAATTGTGCTTATATCTTTATCCACCCAGATGCACAACAACAGTACTATCCTGACTTCAAGCCTCAAACCCAGTTTTATCAATATACAATATTAATCTTATCCCAATTGCAATTTTCTGCTTAATACTGGTACTAATGAGAAGTTTAGGAAGCACCTTCACCTTCACAATGATTGCTACTTGCTGCATGAATATATGCAACAATATATATAACACCAGGTACAAGTTGCCCAAGAACAATTTTTTATGCAGTGTTTATATCTAAAAGTTATATATATATATTATTTTATTTGTAACATTTCACAAACAGTATATATTAAATATAGTGTTTGAATACTTTTTGTCCTTACCAAGTTAGTTTTTTATGCTTATGAATATGATCAGATTATTACATAACTGTTTCATTATACGTCTTGTAATTTAAGCATACAATGGTGCTTGTGAAGTTTGGGAACCCTTTAGAATTTTCTGTATTTCTGCATGAATATGGCCTAAAACATCATCAGATTTTTCAAAATATTATACTTGGTCATTTATTTATTGAGGAAAATGATCCAATATTACATATCTGTGAGTGGAGAAGTATGTGAACCATTGCTTTCGGTATCTGGTGTGACCCCCCTTCTGCAGCAATAACTGCAACTAAACATCTCTAGTAAGTGTTGATCAGTCCTGCACATCGGCTTGGAGGAATTTTAGCCCGTTCCTCAGTACAGAACCGCTTCGACTCTGGGATATTGGTGGGTTTCCTCACATGATCTGCTTGCTTCAGGTCCTTCAACATTTCTTTTGGATTAAGGTCAGGACTTGGCCATTCCAAAACATTAACTTTATTCTTCTATTACCACTCACAGATATGTAATAAATGACCAAGTATAATATTTTTGTCTCATTTGTTTAATTGGGTTCTTGTTGTCTACTTTTACGGCTCGTGTGAAAATCGGATGACGTTTTAGGTCATATTTATGCAGAAATATCGAACATTCTAAAAGGTTCACAAACTATCAAGCACCACAGTTCTTACAAGAAATGTACTTGAAAACAAGTATCCAACCAGTGTATTTTATTACATTAAATTACAGTGAACTAAAATGATATTTTACAGTAACCATTTTTTTTTTAAAGTATACTTTATTACAATTTTATAGAATTGCATCTTTGAGATTAACATATTTCTGCTTTTTAAGTAATTACACAAGTTTGCTAGTATATTTACAACATAGTTAGATGGATTTTAATAAATAGTTGAGTTTCAATATACATTAAACTAAAAGACAATGGACAAATGCAAACTTGTAAGTACTAGAGTGGTCTAAAAATTTCAAACCTACGTGCATGTTCAATAAGACAAAATAAGTTCAAATACATATGATAGATTACTTATTAACGTATGAACACACTGTAGAATATTTATTACATTACAACAGAACACTATTTTTTTAAGTATATTTTGTGGTTCAGTAACCTATTTGTACATTTCATTAATAAAGTGTATGTATTTATATAAAGTCGATTTATTTAGTCTATTAAATCAACAATAAAGATGGCTGACGGTTTGTTAATTGCTGGCTAAAATTTCAGAATCATGGCAGGTCTAACCACACGCATACATATGCCTTACTTCTTCACAGCCATATGGTCTCATTTCTCAACACTTGTTCATCTAAATATGAATGACTTCTGGCTGTATGTGTATCATGTCATGCTAAGCTGCAGAATTCTCAACAGTCTGCTGCTATCTATTCCAAAGAGGATGCCATGGAGAGATCTCCAATGCAATGACTTGCACAATGAAGAAAAACAGACAAGGCGCATGTATCTCTCTCTCACACACACAGACACACACACACCCATATATTAGCAATATGGTTCATGAATAATGCAGGACCTAAGCACATCGTTCTGCATCATCGGGACAAAAATATTCCCGACTGAGGACACTTCACAGCTCTTAATCTGTGCCTGCAAAGTATTGACAGAATTTTTTTTACCTACAGGAGTGTCATCTTAAATGTGGTACAGAAGCAGCCATATATATCCCACCCTGCTATTGAAAAGCCACTCAACATGCCACTGAACGTCACAAACTGGAAGGAGGAACGCATTTATCCTTCATCCATCTTACATTCTCTTCTGAAACAAGTCACCTACTCGTGGCATTCCGACAGACATATTATTTCCCATATAGTGCACTATTTAGGGGTGGTGAGTGGGTAAGCATTGCTGCCTCACAGCTCTAGAGTCTTCTGAGCTCAGGAGACTGTTTGTGTGGAGTTTCCGATGTTCTCCTTCAGGTTTGTAAGCCTTCCTGCCATCTCCAACACCACATTCCACTAAGCTGACTGGCAACTCAAAATTTCACTCCAGGTGTGAATAAGTGTGTGTATGGTGCCCTGTGACGTACTGGGGTCCTACCCAGGATGTATTCCCAACTCATCCACAATGTTCCAGAGGGATCAGGATCCACAGCTGCCCTTAGCAGGTTAAAAGAGTTACTGTATATGAATGAATGAATGAATGAATGAATGGAGTATATATGTAGAGTGCAGCCATTTTGTTATCTTGTCTAAATTCTCCCTGTATAGCGCACTATATTATTGCCCACAGTAAACTGTAAATTCAGTGTACGTGAACAACTTGAACATCTCGTTACCACGGCAGCTGTCAAGGGCCGGGATATATTAGGCAGCAAGTGAACAGTCAGTTCTCGAAGCTGATGTGTTGGAAGCAGGGAAAATGGGCAAGCATAAGGATCTGAGTGACTTTGACAAGGGCTAAATTGTGATGCCTAGAGGACTGGGTCAGAGCATCTCCAAAATGGCAGGTCTTGTGGGATGACTACCAAAAGTTGTCCAAGGAAGGACAACCGGTGAACCAATACGTGTGCACGCCACTTACCTGGGGGAGAGATGGCTCCAGGCTGTACTATGGGAAGAAGATAAGCAGACGGATGCTGTGTGATGCTCTGGGCAATGTTCTGCTAGGAAACCTTGGGTCCTCGCATTCATGTGGATGTTACTTTGACATGTACCACCTACCTAAACACTGCTGTGGTCCAAGTACACCCCTTCATGGGAACAATATTCCCTAACGGCAGTGACGTCTTTCAGCAGGATATCGCATCCTGCCACACTGATAAACTGTTCAATAATGGTTTGAGGAACATGACAAAGAGGTCAAGGTGTTGACTTGGCTTCCCACTCCCCCAGATCTCAATCCGATCGAGCGCCTGTGGGATGTGCCGGACAAACAAGTCCGATCCATGGAGGCCCCACCTCACAACTTACAGGACTTAAAGGATCTGCTGCTAACGTCTTGGTGTCCGATACCACAGCACACCTTCAGAGGTCTTGTAAAATCCATGCCTCGACTGGTCAGAGCTGTTTTGGTGGCACAAATCAGACCTACACAATATTTGGCAGGTGGTTTTAATGTTACGGTTGATAACAACCACTAAAGCCAGCAGAAACATGTCATGTATTCCATAGAGAAAATCGATTTTTATAATATTTCCATATGTCTGGGCTTTCAGGTTCAATAGGTAATATGTACTGTTTGGATTGTTTACGTTATGATCATGTGTTTCAAGTGGTCCAGTCCTGTGTCTCCATCATGGCGCTCTATACAGAACAGTCTAAATAGTAACTAGCAGACACAGCGCTGTCCTTTTATCCTCCTATCTCATAAGTGACATACTGAACACATCTCTTACCATGCCAGCCCATTGAGTAGGGGAAGGAGACCTCAAAGAGGTTGTCATATTTTGTCAGAAGCATTTTCATTATGCATGCAAGACCTGTGGTGAGAGATAGAGAGAGAGAGAAAGAGAGAGAGAGAGAGAGAGATAAAACACTCAAACTATCCAGTCTTGACTGCAAATGACCTCCAGTACTGAAAGCACTATGGTGATTTAAAACACGAGTAAAATCTGAAAAAAAAAAAAATTGATTAAATGATCTTTTTCCAAATATTTTAAATGGAAAAATATTCAACATGTTTTGATCAGAAGAAAAATGCATCACGTGCCACGTCGGTCTCATTCACGAGAGCTTCGTTTAGATCTAGTTTTAAGCGCAAAAAAATACATTCAGACCACAGCACTGTAGAATTCTCAAACCTGATTGGTCAAAAGGTTTTGATTAATTTTCTATAAAAGCGGCTCTGACAGCGGTTCTGGGTGCAAGGCGAAACACAGGTTGTATTAATGCGTTCGTTCTAATATGTTATCGTTTCTATTTTAACAGTGCACCCATTTA
Source organism: Ictalurus punctatus (assembly GCF_001660625.3). Classification (NCBI taxonomy): domain Eukaryota; kingdom Metazoa; phylum Chordata; class Actinopteri; order Siluriformes; family Ictaluridae; genus Ictalurus; species Ictalurus punctatus. Next base: position 20,702,087 of record NC_030431.2, read on the forward strand.
TTTTAGAAGGAAATATTGTATATTCAACAATTTTAGAAGGAGTCTCCAGTGTCGGTGCTTTGTAACAGTCGGCTATAAAAATTGCGTTTCCAGACGTGGGAAAATCTTCACGATGGGAAGCTTTGCGGTTTTTCAGTAAAATGATCACCTACTTTTTTTGTGTCTTATTAACTTCAACAGAGAGAAGAACAGACAAGCTGCAGAGCGAATGAATCTTTATAACTGTATAATACAGTGTAATATTATTACACATAACTTTATTTATGTTCTTTAATGGGGTGAATTCTTTATAGTTCCAGATTTCTTGAGTTAATACTAATGTCTGGTGAAAATTTCATGTGAATCACTTCATCGGAAATATATTTACTGAAAAAAATGTTGACGCGTCCAATACTTATTTCCCCCGCTGTGAAAGTGATAACAGGAGCCAACTTTATTTGTGCAAATGTTCCAGGACATTAAATGTAACAATAAATGATTAGGATGATAAGCACGACATGTTCATTAGAAAATTTAAAATTGTAATTAACAAATTGTTGTGATATAAGAGGAATAAAACACTTTGGGAAGCGCTGTTATAGGAAAATAATCAACTTCAAGGATAATAACGATAACTCGGCCACATCATCACATATTTTTTCTCTAAAGCATCATGCCTGTAAGATTTTACTCCTTAAAGAATGTAATATGAAATAACTGACTAAAACTTGATAGAAATAAAAACTCATCAACTCTTTGAAACTTTTCCAATTGAGTTCAACATCCAGCTACACATGGAACTATGTACTAGACTTTTATACATCATTTCTTTAGAAAGTATTTAATAAACTCTATAAACTAACAGTTAATTAGATTCTTTCGAAATTAATGAAACTATTATATATAGATATAGAAAGGATGGTGGTTGTTGTTTTTTTTAATCATTAGATAAACTTGCTGGTTTTCCCTGCAATAAAGTGGATTTGTGACTGGGTCAGAGGCCACCGATTCATAAGCAGCCTCTCAGGCGAAAACAATTGATTGTGCAGAAAGCATTTCATATTAAGTCTCTATGACAGATGGCTACAGCGAATTTTTATTCACATAATGCATGCTAATTGTGGAAATATGCATCAGAACTAGCAGTTGGAATAAGATTTCACAAACAGACAGAAGTGCAAGGATAAATGTGTTTTCAGGAGACATACTGTGAAATGTGACATGAAGTAGTACAATATTTTTGATCATTCTGATTAAAAAAAAAAGTTATAACAAAGCAAAACATATCTCGTAAGCGCCAAGGAAGGAATAAAACATGACGGAGAGTAGTGTGTTCATCCATTCATCCATTTTCTGTCATGGGGAGCCTGGAGCCTATTCCAGGGGACTTGGGGCACAAGGCGGGGGACACCCTGGACAGGGTGCCAACCCATCGTAGGCAACGATCATTCACACATTATGGGGAATTTGGAAATACCAATCAGCCTATAATGTATGTCTTTGGACCAGGGGAGGAAACTGGAGTACCCAGAGGAAACCCACGAAGCACCTGGAGAACATGCAAAATTAAGAGAATTAAGAGAGTTGTGAAAATAATCAATCAACGATGTGCTAGTTACCACCTTGAAGTCGATTAATTCTTATAACAACGTGTTATAGTTACACTTAATTGTGTTGTAGCACATCCACAGTGCAAGTTCGTTCCCGTTAACACTTCTAACAGTTATAAACTCATTCATTCACTTGCTAGCCTTGTTTACTCTCTCCGGACCAAAAAAAGAATCGCAGCTTGTGGGTGGGTGATTGTTTATAAAGCACTGACACTGGAGACTCCTTCCACAAATGTTAAATAAACATCTCCTTGCAGAAAGCATCACAATATCACCATATCAAATATTACGTGTGTTGCTGCGGCGATGCAATTTGCACGTGTTTTTGTGCTATTTTGCGGAAAACTACTTGAATTGGCGAAATTGCAATTGCACAAAATTGTTTTGCACGGTCTTTCACAGTGATGTTTGCTGGTGAATTAGACCTTTTCGCCGTACTCATGTTCGACGCACGCGAATCAAAGAGGGCTTGAACCGAATGCGCATTGCGATGACGTGTCTTGGGACATGTCTAGAAACGATGAAATATCAGAACAAGGATATTAATACAATATAAACCTGCGATTTTTCTTGCAGACGGTCAAAGCTGCCGTTATAAAAAATAATAATAATAATCCACACCTTCTGACCAATCAGATTTGAGAATTCAGCAGCAAAGTGGTATAAAGTGTGATAACGTTCATTAGGTTTTTATTTGCATATATGCATATCTTACAAAAAAAAAAAAGCAGCAAATATTGTAAGTTAAATTACATGACAATTTATTTAATTTTTTTTTATAATTTAGTCAACCTCTGTCTGGAGCAATAATAAGGTTAGTGCCTGCAGATCAGTAAGTGGTCCAGAAAGCCCCACCGCATCCACCAACCCCCATTTAATGTTAACAAGGCAACAGCGAATAAGCAAATGAGCCTCTGTGCTAAACTGGCTGTACAGCCATCTCGCTAATTGCTCAGTGCAGAGGCGGGTTGTGATCCCCGGCAGCAGCTGACCCGGCACGCTAATTTGCCTGGCATTTATTTACACTGAGGATTAAACTCGTCACACCTAGAGCACTCCATCGAGATGATGGGGGGTGTGTGTGTGGGGGGGGCACCTAATCCAGGAACGGAGCAGCTATCTGTTAGTGCAGCCTCTTCTCACGTCTCCCATGTGCCGTTCGTGTGCTGACAGGCTTGTGTTAATGACACCTGAGGAAAAGCGAGTGCGTGTGAAGGATGACGGTGGCGAATAGCACCGAGCGACGCGCAGACAGGGAGAAGACAGATATGCACAAGTGGAACGCTAAGAAAAGAGACAGACGTGCGCAAGCACTCGCGCACAAAGCCTTTATGGGGTTTAGATGAAAGTGTTTGGAGGAAGGAAAGGTCAGTGAGTTCATTAGGATGAAAGTGAACTTTTCATTCAGTACTTTTTATTTAATGCTTTCAAGCAACCGTTTTGTTCACATACTCATCGTTTTCTCATTTCTAAATTAGCAATAAGAGATAAATAAATGTTTTTATTTTGCATTCTTCTCTAATTTCTTATGACGATTACATTTTCATTACAAATTATATTATTGACAATAACGAGTGAAAAGGAGAATTTGGAAATGTTGACATTTTTGGTATATATATGACATATTACACAATATTTGGTGTTTTGCTTTAATGACAGTGTGCACTCGAGCTGGCATGGACTCCACAAGTTGGTGCGAAACCTTATGTTCCATTTAAGATCAAAGTGTCATCTGAACATGTGCTTCAACAGTAGAGATTAGATGATTAGAAGATGATTAGATTAGATTAGTACAAAGCAGTTAACATGGTCAATATCACCATTTTGCTTACATTAAAATAGGGACTGAGAAATCTTGGTTATTAAATATTACAGATTTTGAACATTTACTTTCTTCGTTTTAAATATTTCTAAATTCTAAACCCTTTGGTGCATTTCCAATTTTTAATTAAAAAAAAACAAAAACAAAACACATTTTCGATGTGGTCTCAGACTTTTGGACCCCACTGTAAATAAAGCAATTAGTGCTGTGATTAAACTTGGATTAACAGATGGGTTTTTTTTTTTTTAATGAAAACGTGCACGAATGACAGAGGGAACTCACTGTCTCTCTCCTCAGACGTGAGATCGGGAAGACGCAGAACATGTCGGCGTGGCAACAGCAGAGTCTGGAAAGGCCATGTGGCCCAATATGGCACCACAACGATCCAATGCTCATTCTGCACCACTACACGCTCCTGCACAACACATACAGACACAACAGGCAGTTCATTAGAGGGACAAATGATAGCTTATTCATAAGAAATGGCCCGCCCATGCTTCAGTAACATTTCATTTAAAGCATTCGTATAGAAGTGACATCGTTAATCTCGCACATACAGAAGCATACATAATCTTTGCAGACATCGGTAATTGATTTTTTCCGTGTCATTTATTAGAACAGCGCAGCTAAGTGTTTTTATGTCCTTGTCTTGTGAGCCAGCAAGCCCCTAAAAAATAATGACCGAACACGATGGAATGGTTTCTTAAATCATTCTGTGTTCATTAAAACTGCAAGGACGTGCAGACAACACTTTTACCCTGACATCAAACTAAAGCCTCACAAAAGGGCAGGGTGACATTCTATTTTCATGAATCTCAATGTGAAGTAAAGCTCTAGTATTATAAAAGCTAAAAGTTAAAATAAAATCGCTTTTATATATTTATTTCCAATGCCACTCATAGCCGCCCCGCCCACCTATACATTCATCCAGGTTGGAGGATGGTTTCGAACCCCCAACCCCGAAGGTGTGAGGCAAACATGCTAAATACTCATCCAGCAAGTCACAAACGAGCCAAGGATAACATCAAAGGAGCTACAGGCCTCTCTTGCATCAATAAAGGTCACTGTTTATGACTCCACTATCAGAAAGACACTGGGCAAAAATGGCATCCATGGAAGGGTGAAACCCAAAGCTAACCCAGAACATCATTAAGGCTCATCTGAATTTTGACAAAACACACCTTGATAATCCTCAAATGTTCCGTGGATTGATGAGTTGAAAGTGGAAGACAAGGGTCCTGTTACGTCTGGCGTAAACCAAACACAGAATTCCACAAAAAGAACATCATAATTACAGTCAAGCATGGTGGTGGAAGTGTGATGCTGTGGGGATGCTTTGCTGCTTCAGTGCCTGGGCAGCTTTCACTAATTGAGGGAAACATGAATTCTGCTCTCTACCAGAAAATCCTAAAGGAGAATGTCCAGTCTTCAGTCCGTAAGACCGTAAAACTCTAGCGCAACTGGATTATGAGCAAGACAATGATCCAAAGCATAGGAGTAAGATCTCCAGTTATTGGAAGTGTTTGGTTGCAGTTATTGGTGGCACAACCAGATTTTATGTTTAAGGGGGCAATTAGTTTTTCACATGGATGGTTTTTTTTTTTTTGCTTCAATAAAAAATGTAAAAAAAAATAATAAAATAAAATAAAACTGTACTATGCGTTTATTCAGGTTGCCTTTGTTTTATGTTGCATTTTGTTTGAAGATCTAAAACTATTTAGATTGAGATATGCACAAAAACAGAGGAAATAAGGATGGGGCAAATACTTTTTCACAGTACTGGAAGTTTCACTTTGATTATCAGCATCGTCTACATCATTCTCTGTTTCATCACCTGAGGTAAAAGTCAATCCTGGTGTTTAAACACGAGTCTCATGGTCATCTCTTCACTCCACTGATCTTTGTTCATGCTAACATAAGTGGAGAAATCATCACGGATTACTTCTGTTAAGTAATTTTCTTGCTATTCATGTCATTTCATACCGTCATTTAAACATTCATCTGTACAAAGTGTTTAACCTCTAAATTCACAGCAGAATAAAACTTGTTATACAACATATATGACCAAAGGTCTGTAGACACCTGACCATCACACCCATATGTCCTTGTTGCACTCTTCTGTGACGGCTTTTTGGAAATTTGCCCATTCAACCACAAGAGCATTAACGAGGTCAGGCACCGAGGTCAGTTGAGAAGGCCTGGGGCGCAGTCAGCGTTCCAGTTCACATCCCAAAAGTGTTCAGTGGGGTTGAGGTCAGGGCTCTGTCCAGGCCATTCAAGTTCTTTCTCACCAACATTGACAAACTATGTCTTGGAGGAGCATGGAGGCATTGTCATGCCGGAACATGTTTGGGCCCCTTAGTTCCAGTGAAGGGAAACTGTAATGCTATATCATACAAATACATTCTATACAATTGTGTGCTTACAATTTTGTGGCAACAGTTGGGTGTGATGAGTCAGGTGTCCACAAACTTTGTGAGTGCTAATACGATGAACTGGATGTAAGCAACCCAAAAAACAAAAGAAGCAGGAAGAAGAGCTCACATTGCTAATGCTTGTTTGCTCTCAGAGCACTGTGGACATTTTGACACTTATGTCTATTTCACTATGGGAAGCAATTATGTGAGAAAGCAAACTTAGCCAGCTACGTTTTAGACATTTTAGGTAGACTGAATGCATTTACTGCTGTGTTTATTTACTTACTTACTTACTTACTTACAGTTACATTTATATAGCACTTTTCTGTACACTTCAAAGCACTTTACATAGTACGGGGGATGTGTGTGTGTGTGTGTGTGTGGGGGGGGGGGGGGGGGGTCCTGAACCACCACTAGTGTGTAGCATCCATCTGGATGAGGCGAAGGCAGCCATAGTGCACCAGAACGCCCAGCACACACCAGCTGTTAGTGGAGAGGAGAAATTGAAGTAGTCAATTCAGAGATGGGGATTATTAAGGGGGCCATGATAGAAAAGGGCCAATGGGGACATTTTACCAGGACAACGGGGTTATACCCTACTGGCTCCTTATCTAACATGATCTACGTCCATCCATCCATATATCTGCTATACCGCTTATCCTTCAGGGTAACAGAGCATGATCTTTGTCATCTTGGTGGAATATATTTATGTTTTCTTAACCCTCTTCAATCTACAGACATGTCCCTCCATCCAAATGACATCACGGCATATTCTCATGAATAACTCAGAAACAGTTTTAGGTAGAAACAAACAGAAAACCAGTGGAAGTTATGCTTTTATATGATAGCCAGTTTACCAAAAGGAAGCAGAGATATCTCACTGGAAATGTATATTACTTATTATTTGTCACTGATATAAATTCATATCTTCTCCATATTTTAACATTTACAACAAGAGGGGGGACAAAAAGCTCTTGAATCTGCTGGATCTCCATTTACATTTAGGGAATTTAGGAGATGTCCTTATCTAGAGCGACTTACAGAAGCGCTTTGAAGTCTCTATCAATAAATACATCCACATACTGGTTCAGTAGTTCACGGACTAAGAATACTATCAGTCTAAAAACTCCACTGGGGAGGTAATATAGTAAGAAAAGCACACCGACAACACTACGTCAGGAAGAGGTAGGTCTTTAGACATCATTTGAAGACCAACAGTGACTCAGCTGTTCGGACATCTAAGGGAAGATCCTTCCACCCCCTTGGAAGAGAGAAGAGTCGCGATGCATGCCTTCCTTGTACCCTGAGAGATGGTAGGACCAGTCAAACAGTTCTAGAGAATTGGAGGAAGCGTGGTACAGTACAGTGCGGGTGTGATAAGTGCTTTAAAGTAGGTGGGTGCTGGTCCATTTTTGGCTTTGTAGGCAAGCATCAGTGTTTTAAAACAGATGCAAGAAGCTACAGGAAGCCAGTGGAGGGAGCATAGCAGTGGGGTGGGGTGGGAGAACTTAGGAAGGTTGAAAGTGCACACCATGAATGTGCAAGGCTCTGCTGAAAAAAAAAAAAACAACACTTGAGTGAAAAGTGTTTTTTAAAGGTGGTATATACCTGCAAAACAAAATCTATGGCCAAACATTCAAAAATACTTTCGAGTCCAAAGGGTAAAAGTAGAAGCACTCACATTTTCCAAATATTATTGAGGCAAGAAAGTACATTTTGTTCACATTTTCACTGTTTTTGGCATGTATTTTGGTATCTGGTAGTAGACATCCTTAGGGTACACAACTTCCATTTCATTTATTTTTTTTTGTACTCATTTTTTTTATTAGTCAAGTTTTGATTACATAATAAAAATCCATTTCTCTCAAAGGTCACTGTGATAAACATGTCTGAAAGTTCAGTCTCCCAGGTCACTCTGAATGTCTCTGATGCTCTTTTCATATGTATATAATCCCACAAGGATTAACAAATAAATAAATAAATAAATAAATCAGGTACTTCCAACCCGAATTTCATGAAGCATGAGGCCACTCAAATTTAACCCCCATTAAAAGAGCCGACGTGGTGCGAACGACTTGACGCAACATGTGTCTCCCAAGGACAGGATTGTGGACGCAGGTTTGGAACATGACAGCTGATGATGGATTACACGATAGCTGAAGTTGACGGGTGGCTGCTACAGTGAGCCAGCTTCTGACGAGGAGGGGTTTAACAAAACACAGCTCTGTGCGTTAGTGAGTGATGGGAAATGATTAGAACCTCGGCTAACAATGATCTTCACACACTCTGACTGAAGAGAGAGAGAGAGAGAGAGAGAGAAACACTCAAGCTAGAGACAAAGAAGAGGACAAAAGTTAGTTTAGCTTGGATGACAGAAAGTCACTGGCGGAGTGTGTTTTCAAGAATGTGCTGTTTAGTTTTAGATGTTTGCTTTGAGCACTTTTTTAGCTGTAGGCACATATTTCAGCTAGAATTGATACTTTACTTTAAATTGTCCTCTCTGCAAAACACATGATGCAATATTGCTGGAAAGTTTCTGAGCTCAGTTTTGACTGAACAGAAGTAGAACCTGATACTAAGCCAGGACTCTTGCACCATGTGCTGTTCAAAAGAACACTGAACAACGTTCAACACAATCTATATTTGTTTAGACGATGTAATGAATCTCTAAACAGTGTAAGTGTACCTCTTAACACCCCATTTTCTATGGTGCAATGTGCCTTTGTGGTTCGAACTTTGGGTTCACTGTGTACATATTTGAGGAAACGTATTTTACTTTAAATACTGCACCAAGGCAACAATCTGAAAGCAATATGGTGTTATTTGTTTATATCCAGCTTTATTGTTTATGCGTTCACTGCCAGTGATAACATCACATAAACTTTCGCCAATTTCATCGTAGATTAAGCAACAGCACAAGTTTCTCCAAGAAGATGACGATGGACACATCCTTGCTGAAGTGTTGTATATCCGATACTGTAAATCACTGGTTCCCAAAGTAGGGTCCAAGAACATCCAGGGGTCCAGTACATTTGTGGACTTCACAACCCACTATTTTCAGAGTTATTACATTTAACTGCTCAATTGAACTGGATGGGTTTAGTGCCAAAAAACAACAAAAAAAAGGGGTGTATCGATATCAAAACTGGTGTCAGGTATAGGTCCAATACGTTATTCATTTCCTCATACTTGTGAGAAAAAACATGCTCTTATACCAAACATCTGATACCATTTGATACTACATGATGTAAGCCACTAGGCAAATGACACAATAGACAGCAATCTGGACATATTTCACTTTGCTCTGTGAAAATATCAGGAGGAAGAACTACAGCATCTTCTCAGTCCAGGATTTGTGATTTTGCGATCACAAAAGTTAAGGAAACTCTGCAATATTCTGAGAAGCGTGCAATTTTTTTTTTTTAAATTGCCGCAGATTTTCTGCAGATTTGGGCCAAGACGTGTCACGTGATGTCATCACTAAGACTTGCATGCTTACCAGAGTACATACTATAGCTTGTGTCAAAGTGAAATTCACTGCTCTGCACACTCAAATCAGCTGTCCTCATTCTCTCTACTAAAGCCATTGCTTAAACCCATAACATATGAATCAGAAAACTCAGCATGAGAAATTCATTGTTAGCAGCACATGACAACCAACATAAACAGAGATAAATCATGTCTCAGGTTGCTTAATATTAAATGGTCTGCACTTATGTAGCGCTTTACACTGTGTCTCATTCACCCATTCACACACACACCAATGGTAGCAGAGCTGCCATGCAAGGTGCTAACTTGCCATCAGGAGCAACTTGGGGTTCAATGTCTCACCCAAGGACACTTCGGCATGTAGAGTCATGTGGGCCGGGAATCGAACTGCCAACCCTACGATTACTGGACAACCCGCTCTACCACCTGAGCCACAGCCACCCCTATTAAGTAGGTACTTGGCTGACAATGAAGAGTAAATCCAGGAATTATGGAAGTGTGTTTTGAGGCAGAATAATGACTCTAACCTATTAAGATTATGACTATAACCTATTAAGTAGGTTACTCATTTCAGTAGCAGTACCAAGTAGCAAAAAAACACGTCCTTTTCCTCACACTAAGTCTGAAACCCTATTGCCGCATCTTTAGTTCAACCCTCAACAACTGAAAAACAATGTCAGTGGAAATTTCAGGAATAAAAAGCTCTTCATGTCTCTTAAATAAATAAATAAATAAATAAAAATCCAATATATTGTTGAACACATTTTAATAATTAGCCTATTTGAATAGTTGGATTATGTTCATGAATAAATCTGTACTGAAAGGGGGGTCTATGGAGATTATTTTGCAGTTAAAAGCGCCGCTGGAAGCAAAAAGTTCTCAAAAAGAGAACCCCTGCTCTAAATAAATTACATTCAGATTCGCTCAAGGTCTGAGAATGTTCTGGAATAAAGCGCTGTCTCTTTCCACAACGATGTCGTGGTGAGAGCATGTGGGCCTGCTGACGGGGAAGAAGCATCACACAGCGAGCACACATCAGTGAGAATCACATGTGGAAAGTGATTAAAGTTTAAAAAGGCGCAGCTTCGTTACATGACACGACTACACAACCGCGGGTTATTAAATCTGCAATTAAGCACCGTTTACAAGTGCATTATTTAACAATTTCTGGAGTAGGCACAATAGCAGTTGCCAAGGAGACGGAACTTTTTCGAAGGGGGGAGTCTGCTGCGACTTGCAGGCACTTACGGCTCGCAATTACACAGCTCTGTTTTATGTTTCCCTCGTCCTTCCAAACGCTAGCCTTAATGTGCCACTAGGAAGAGTCATTATTCTGCCTCAAAACACACTTCCATCATTCCTGGCTTTACTCTTCATTCCCAGCTCTAGTCTAGATGAAAGGTTTGATGAATAACTGATTAAGGCTGGAGTTATTAAGGATTTCAGATGCATTACCCAAGGAACCTTCAAACCCAGGACGCGGCGGGTTCTTGGTCAAGCGAGATGGTTTGAAATGATTACAGGCATGCTCGATGGTGCTGCGATACCAATCAGAAATACTGCACATTTGAGAGAGGTTGTAAACAGAGCAGATGCTTTTCTAAACTGTACTGCGTTCATCTGGAAGATAACTTCAGGAAAGATTACAGCGTACAAGAAGCACTTGGGGTTTTGCAGAAATGTGAGGGGAAAAAACACACACACACACAAAAACACTGTTGTCTTGGTTCGTTGTCTCGGCGTTTCGAAAACAGAGCGAGGTTGATGGGAGACGTGGAAAGGTGTTGAAACTAAATTATTGTGCAAAGAGAGACGCTTTCAAGAATGGAGAGATGCTGATGAGGGATGCGATAAGAGGCATTCCACTGTAAATGAGACATGTCTATTCAAACGTGCTTACACTGACCTTGATTAACCTTTGCTGTGAAGGCATGCGCTGTATTCTCACCCACAGCTCTCCGTTCCAGACAGCTTTCATTACAAGCTTATTTCAACAACTTGGGACTGCATTTGTTAAAGGAACACCATCTGTTACTCTGTATTACAGATACGAATACAAACTGAAGCCCGAACTGAATCCAAATACATTTGGATTTGAACAGATAAAATGTTCTAAATGGATAGAAATACAGATACAAATAGGAGGCACATATTCATTTTTTTTTAGTAGTATTATTATTATTTTATTTAAATAAATTTTGCCAGTAAAAAAAAAAAAGGTTGCGCAAGCATAAGTGCATAAACAAGTGCTCTAGATGAGGCTCCAATAAAGACCACGTTCATTAGCATGAACATGCACTGGTCCTTAGTACCTGCCTGGACAGGGTTGCCCTGGTTTAAGTTAGGCCACTACTTTGTTCATATTTAGGGAAATATATTGCTGGAAGGTTCAAACAAAAATAATAACTGCAGAACCTACACTAAAAACAGCCCCATGGACTAGGGATGCACCGAATGTTCAGCAACCAAAATTAAGAAATAAGTGAACAGGCCGAATAAATTTGACAGAACAATGACGTGTTTGATGACGCGACCAAATAGCCCAGCAACCAGAGAGAGACGCTTGAAGCTTTAATTGCAGCAAACATGTTGGCAGTGTGGAAGCATTTTAAAGTGTCAGAGAAAGATGTAAGAATGGCCGTTAAAGAAGTAGGCATATGTCTAGGACAATTATTCATTTGTTGTGGGTCCATCCACTTTTTTGCACTCGTCAATGCACTTTTTTGTCGTAGGCTACAGAGTGTTACATTCTTTCAGCAGTCAGTTATAGGCCTAAAATAGGCTATTCAAAGATGACCACATCAAAATATTTTTATTTTACTCATAGATTTATGTAAAGTTATATTGTGCCTTGTTGGTAGCCTATGCCTGCTGGAATAAAAAAAAAATGTTGAGTGTTAAATAAATATTTTGAAATTGTAGTTTTTGTAATTGATTTTTCTTTAAAAGCAAGACAAAATAGTAAAGAGCACATTTTGACTATTTAATGTATGTAATGGTGAAAAAAATGGCAAAATAAATAGAAAAAACGCGGGAAAAAAAAAAGTGTTCAGTATTCGGCCAAGTTTTTCATTATATTCGGTTTCGGACAAGAATTTTCATTTCGGTGCATCCCCACCATGGACATCTTGAGACATCTAACTGAGGTTGAACTGTCAAAGCCAGAATTCCAACACCATGGCTGCGTTCAAAATCACATACAGTGACAGTACGTACTGCATTCGATTCAGTATATATACACTGATCAGTATAAGTGTGTAGCATGAATACAACCCAGACATACTACATCCGCCATGTTGGCACTGATGCGCTGCCTTCCGCCATTTTTTTATTCTGACAGCTCTTCCACACCAGTCCCGTTGCTTTATGGGATAGCACAGTGTCCATTGACTTCATACTGTAGAATCTCGGCAGAAGCAGTAGGTCTTCTGGGAATTTCTTGCCTACTGTTTTACAAATACTGAGAATTCGGACATACAACTCCTTTGGCATACTGCTTTTCACCTACTGTATAGTAAGGTAGTAGGGATATTTGGATGCAGCCCATTTCTATTTCTGGTTTAGGTAACACCAACTTCAGGTTTACATCCAAATACAGATTCAAATACAAATATTTTGAATACTAAAGAGATACAGCTACAGATAGTGGTATTCATAATACCAACCCCCTTCGAAAAAATTGAGAGAACACTTCTGAAATGACAGCTAGCCAGTAAGGAACAACTACAGTGGTTTAGATATTCATTATCTCCCCAAATCTCAGCATGTACCAATGTAAAATAAAATTGGTACTTTCTGCAAAACAGAGAAGAGACTTCTATAATGATCTCATGGTGGTAATGTAGTTTCTGACCTTGCAAGCCTGAAGGAAAAATACAGTAAGACACATCAGCAATTCTGTAACTGAACACTGTTCTCATCTTTTACTCTCTTTCATGAGGTCCACAGTACTGGGCTGGATCATCGAGCCCTTAGCAACTAGGAGCAACACACAAGGTCTACTTCTAAAGTCATAAAGATTCAGAGATCCAAATGGAGATATATGTTAAAAAAAATAAAAATAAAGGAAAAAGTGAGAGGAAGTTTCATCACATACAGCAGCACGTTATTAATTATCACAGCCCTTCTTCACACTAAAGGATGTGCAAAATAGCTTTTCTACAACCTTTTAAAAATGTCTCTTCACACTGCGACTTTTCTGGCGACACGTTTGATGACAGGTTCAATTCACAGCTGACATACTGTACGTCTCAAGGAGAATAAATAGAACATTGCTGCAAAGAATGTTTGTCGTTATGATCTTCAACAAGCAAATTGAACTAGAGGTTCTGTGAGGTAAAAAAAATAAACTAAACATTAGAACACAATCATGATCAATACATTAAAGAAAAAGTGCTGCTGCATTTTGCAGAACTGATCCTCATCATCCTTTCCATCTTCATCAGCTTTATCTTGGTTAGGGTTACGAAGGACCCAGAGCGTACTGTATCCTGCAAACACTGGGTGCAAGGTGGGAACACACCTTGGACGGGAACGGCAGTCCAATGCAGGGCAACATGCACACACATTCAGACCATGTAGCCAGTCCACCTATAGGCATGTTTTTAAATCAGAGAACCCGGGGGAAGGGGGGAGGGGTGTTTGACGACATGTGGACATGGGTTCCTACATGGTTCATTTCTAAAGCGGTCTAAATTGAAATCATCTGTCAAAAAGTTGGGAGAAAACAAAAAGACCGTTGTCGCTGGAGAGCAATATTTAAAAGTTCTTGAAGAAAGAAAGTTTCCTTTAGAAAGCTAGAACTGTTGCCCATCCAAAGAACCTTGAGGAACCCACAAAGTGTAGCCTGCACCAACCACTGCTAGATGAAGCTGCCACTATTCCTGAGTACTCTCACAATGAGTTTTACAATTTACAGAAATATTCCATATAAACGACTTAATTTACAGTATTTACATCCTCAAGGGGTGAAATTTTCAGATACGCTATACGGCCAAACGTTTGTGGACATCTGACCATCGCACCCATATCTGGTTCTTCCCCACTGTTGCCATTCATTCATTCATTCATTCATATTCAGTATGCGCTTTATCATGGTCTGGGCTCGGGAGCCTATTCTGGGAACACTGGGTGCAAGGTGTGAGGATTCACCCTGGAAGGGACACCAGGCCATCACAAGGCATCATGCATGCACACATTCACCCACTCACTCACATCTATGGCCGATTTAGCATAGCCATTCCCTCACCTGCAGGTTTATGGAAGGTAGAAGAAAACCAGAGTACCCAGTAGAAACCCACACAAGCGCAGGGACAACATGCACAGCCAGTAATCCAAATACTACCTGCTACACACCATACCACACATGCTTTTTTTAATAAATTGAGCTAATTTCATAATTTGAAAAAAAAAATGCACATACATAAAGGATAAAAGCTGGAAAAATAACAAAACCGCCAGTAAAGTGGAGCAAAAACACAAATATTGCAGCAATGTATTAAATTTACCAACTATAACATACACAACATTGCAGAGTTATGACAGCTTGAGCATAAACAGATCTAAGAATGCAGTCAAACACTGTCAAACAGGTCATGCTATGAGAGCGTGGAGTCTAAGAGACCTTTGCTATAAACAATACATCAACCCAATCAAGCTCCAGCCAAAATGTTTGGAAAGCCGAATATGAGTAGCAGTGACAGGTCTCTACTTCAACAACAGCTTGTGTGGTGTGTGCTGGTTTGTGAAATTCCTGGCTTTAGTTTTGGGCCAGGCACCAAACGCCAACACACAAGGAAAGCACAATCCTCCATCAACTGAGCAGAACGGATTCGTTGATCTCTGTGGGCGCTGCGCATTTCTAATCTCCAGATCTTCCTCCCTTCCCTCATATGCTTTCCTGCAACCACACACTGTTTTTCCCAGCCACTGTTCTCTTAGAGTAAATCTGGCCTCGCTGGGCTCACACGCAGAGAGTTGAAGAAGGCTGCGATGGAAACGCTGGAGAAATCCTTAAGAAATCGACATCGGCTTTGATCACAACCAGTTCAAACAACCCAAGGCGATATGCACAAGCAGACAGCTCGGGCTCGCAGGCATTTGCCTTTGGCTGGCACTTCAATATCTGTCATTCTTTTTCCCTTGGGGATAAATGCGTGTCTGGGCTTGGAATCTCTGTAAAAAGCGCTGTTTATTTAGCATTTTATAAACAAAGCTGCACGGTTTTCTCCTACGGGTGAGAGGAGGGATGTGGGAAGTGGAATGAGACTTGATGAGTTTGGCTAGGGATGCAAATTAGAGTCCAGGGGGGGATTTTCAAATTAAACAGTATGTTCAATTTGCATTGAACAAAAATGCTATGACGATACGCACTGAGATGTTGCTGATTACTTTAGACTGGGTGTTAACATGATGATTATGGCTTCCTGTCATATCACACTTTTGTTCCATGTAATTTCCATAACATGCACGGACATTAATATTTTAATAAACTGCAGACAATGACAAAAATAAGTGGGAGAGGCTAACATCAGGGAGGAGAATTCTCCAGAGAGGCAGCCTCAAAAAGCAGCAAATCAGTCTGAACAGTTATTTGCATAAAGAACAAAGGCAAAGGAAATGTGTCCTCCTTATTCATGTGAGTACACTACGGCTAGCTGACAAAATGATCACGTTCCAAAAACAGATGACCTACTGTTTGGGAACATGATCTATCATTCCTTTATTGGCTTATGTAATTGATGATATGGAAGCAGGTGAGATGTAGGTTTTATAGCACAGCACTGTTGAATTCTTTAATCTGATTGATCAGAAGGTATTGATTCATTTTCTGTAACAGCAGGTAAATGGTAAATGGTCTGCACTTATATAGCGCTTTACCCAAAGCGCTTTACACTGTGTCTTATTCACCTATTCACACACACACCAATGGAAGCAGAGCTGCCATGCACGGTGCTAACTTGCCATTGGGAGCAACTTGGGGTTCAGTGTCTTGCCCAAGGACACTTCAGCACGTGGAGTCATGTGGGCCGGGAATCGAAGCGCCAATCCTACGATCAGTGGACAACCCGCTCTACCACCTGAGCCATAGCCACACCAAGCAGGTCCGAGAGTAGTGCCAGCTGGAAGGATTGCATTAATGTTATCATTTCCATAGTGTCAGCTAATTCACAGGGACTTTTTTTTTCTTTTTAATGTGTGTAATTGTGGAGAGGATATGGAGAGGATGTTTAGTTAGAATTAATGTAAGGAGTCTCGAGTGTCAACACTGGTAAAGCTGTAACTTTACGTCGTTTTCCGCCGTGGGAAAATCTTCAAGACATAGGCGTTTGTACTTATCATTTTCTTAGTAACATGACAAGCTACATTACTTTTTTTTTTTGTCTTATTATCTTCAAGAGAGAAAAACAGAGAGGTTCATGAGTGAACAACTGTTTATAGCTGTTATAATCTAAGTGATAACAGGAACCAACTTGTTTCAAGGACATTCCACGACATTAACGTTATCTATAAACAGATAAACATGTTCTTTAACGAATAAAAAATGTTAGTGTTGGCAAATTGCTGTGGTATAAGAGGAATGAAACATTTCAGACATGCTGTTGTTGGAAAATAGACAACTTCGGGGGTGGGAACAGTAACTCTGCTTCGCGTCGGTCATGGATTATTTTCCTATATAAAAACGCTCTGTTTACTTAAAGAAAATATTAGAGGTTAAGAAAGTATAACTATAAAACTATAGGATATATACTGTGCGTGAGAGAAATAAATGTAGCATCATAAGGTGCTTTTCTGACAATTTTGTTCAAAAATGAATAAATCAGTGTAGATTATGAATGCTTCTGCACAGACATAACATCACCAGCATTTAAATGCAAACTGTTCCAATATTCACTTTACCAAGCCATGACATTTGACCAAATGTCCCAGCTCCTGATCTGCACCCCCATGAACACTACCATTTGAATTCTGAGTTCTCAGGGCACAACAATCCATAGCTTGCTGCTTGAGTTACATAATACATGACACATCGCGTACATCAAGGACCAGCTGTGATGTGCAATACCATGGGCATTTGTTTCACAGCAACCCCCTTTCCATCTTGATGTCTCTTTACTCGATCTCTCAGACTCCCCACCATAAAATTCATCTCGCTGTGCTCAGAGTCCATGAAACATCCATGAAGCGTACTACAGTTACAGTCCTGAAAATGTGGATTTCACTTTAACTCTTGCTGGAAAACTCCATTAGCTGAGTAGAATAAAGGCGGGAAGGTGTGTGTGTGTGTGTGGGGGGGGGGGGGGGGGGGGTATTGGGGGGGGCATCAAACTGTAAAAAATAATTATGCTGAGTGACCGAATAAAGAACACTAATATGCAAAATAGCCTCCTGCAGCTGTCAACAAAAAGAGAAAGTACTTTTTATAGTGTCATTACCTATCATGCATAATGCTTTGCAGAAGATTACAGCTTCTAAACGGGCACAAAAGAAGAAAGAATGGCAGTTTAAAACACTTTCTGTTCTCTCAGCGAGAGCACTGGAGGTCAAGAAAGTAAAGGTCTTAATTCTACCCCATTGAGAGAGACAGCAAGCATTTTCTTTCTGTCTGACAAGAGATGGCAGGAAAATGGCTGGTTAGCAACTTCATCGATTTTCTAGCAAAATGGAGATATAAGACATTCGCAACAGACATTTTCCTCAACAGGTGCTCTGAGTGGACGAGTGGTCTCAGAGGAGAGCCTAGTCTTGGGGAATAAGAGAACACAATACAATTTCACTTGGTAAACAATATGCCTCGCAGCAAATGGAACTGAAATGAGCAATATGACTAAAAGACCTGATCAATAGGAATTAAATTATGGTAAAGTACATGGCTGAAAACTTTCACACAATACATTCACTCTAGAAAATTACTGCTTCATATGTTACAGGCCCCATATCAGAAATATTTTAAATCATTGACAGACAGTTTAATGTGCCTTGTGGAAAGCATGGCATAGAGGGGTAAGCAAGGTATTACAACTCAGAAAGTTGTTGTGGTCTTCAACCCCGAGTTCAGCATATAACACCATATCAGGTGAGAGACAATAAATACATCATGAACGTTAATTGTATGTAAATCTAAGTCATGACAAGCTTTCATGTAGGGGTCCATGTTTTTTTTTTCCCACTAAGTAGCCTAAACACATGAAAGCAAGGCAATTCCGAGCTCTGACTTCCCATTTCCGAATCAAGTTGAACGCTGCATCTGACTACTTTCACAGAAAGTCTGACCAATCCTGCTAACTTCCACTGGAGGTCTGACCAACCCCAGATGCTCCCACTGCAAGTCTGACCAATCCCACTCGCTTCCACTGGAAGTCAAACTAATCCTGCTTGCTCCCCTTTGAGGTCTGACCACTTATACTCACTTCCACTGGAAGTTTGACCAATTTTGCTCACTCCCACTGGACATCTGGCCAATCAGACTCACTCTGACTGAATATGTGAACAATCCTCACCCCCACTGGAAGTCTGGAAGTCCTGCTCACTTCCACTGAAAGTCTGACCAATCCCAAACTCTCTTAAAGAAAGTCTGACAAATTCCACCCTCTCCAATAAAAAGTCTGATCAATCCCAGTCCTCTCACAGAAAGTCTGACAAATCCCACCAACAGCCCCAGAAAGCCTGACCAATCCCACCCCTCCCACAGAAGCCTGACCAATCTCACCCTCTTCCACAGAAAGTCTGACCAATTCTGGCCACTCTTACAGAATGCCTGATCAATCCCACTCCTCTCGCAGAAAGTCTGACCAATCCTGACAACAGCCACAGGAAGTCTGACTAACCCCCTTCCCCATTGGACGACTAACCAATCTCACCCTCTCCCACAGAGAGTCTAACCAATCCCACCATTCCCATTGGAAGTATAACCAATCTCACCCTCTTCCACAGAGTGTCTGACCAATTCCACCATTCCCATCAGAAGTATAACCAATCTCACCCTCTCCCACAAAGAGTCTGACCAATCCCACCATTCCCATCGGAAGTATAACCAATCTCACCTTCTTCCACAGAGTGTCTGACCAATCCCACCATTCCCATCGGAAGTATAACCAATCTCACCCTCTCCCACGGAGAGTCTGATCAATCGCACCATTCCCATTAGAAGTATAACCAATCTCACCCTCTCCCACAGAAAGCCTGACCAATCCCACCATTCCCATTGGAAGTAAAACCAATCTCACCCTCTCCCACAGAAAGCCTGACCAATTCTAGTCACTCCTACAGAAAGTCTGATCAGTCCTACCCATCTCACGAAAATTCTAACCAATCCCACTTCTCCCACAGAAAGTCTGATCAATCCCACCAACAGCCACAGAAATTATGACCAATCTCAAACTCTCCCACAGAAAGTTTGACCAATTCTGGTCGGGGTCCACTGGACGTATAACCAGTCCTCCCAGAAATTATTTTAATTTGTACCTAATTTTCTAACAAACTTAGTTGGTTCTATTTCACAAAATATAAACATATAATTTTCACCAGAGCAACCATGACCAGGGTAAAGCAGTTACTGAACCAAACCTGATTTGTGTCAACTTTAGTTTCACTTTTCTTTTTTTTTTTCTTTTTTTTTCTTTTAAAACATTTGCTGTATCTTAGATAGGTTACCTCCTTGATATCTACATCAACAACCACAGACAAATGTACAATTTTCATATTTTTACTGTAGAATACCAACCCGTGTTGCTTTTTGCACATACGTTGGACTCATGCGGATCAATGCCTTTGCCAGGAATTGGCATTATAATGAGCTTTTTTAGTTTAAACAAGTAGGTATTTACTGTCATTAAAAAGAAGACTCCTGTAAGTCTCATATCTGACCACCCACGTGAGAATAAAAATGTCCCGCTCCGGTGACTTTTTGTTGGGTCCCGCAGGATCCCGGTTCTGATGCACACTTCTATTCTGAAGCTTCCAGAGGTGTACTCAAGCCTGGTGTGTGAAATCCTTTAGGATCTGATTTGCATGTGAAACACAGAAACACCTGGTTAACATGAAAGGGGTATTTACCCAAACTTGGCAAATATTCCCCAGTAAACAGCCTCGTGGGTTTCAATTGCTTCTTGGTGTTGATGTTGAGGTTTGCCCCAAAACCAATGACAGTATTGCAGTACACTCACACGCATACACATCGGCACACATTTCCCACTAATGAACACATGGGCCCTGCTGATTAAAACCAGAAGAAATAAACAAATATAGAGAACTGTGTGATTTTGTTTGCGCCTCTAAGTCAGAAACTGGCAGATGGCCATCCAATAACTGTGGAACAATGAGAGAATGAATTTGCCAGCTTTTCACTCACATGGACAGTATTGGGGGCAGTGTGTGACTGTCTAAAAGCAATCAAACTTTACATTCCCTAGCAACTATCATTTCTGAACACAGTTTTTAATATGAATAGTCGGCTCAGCAGAGAATGCAGGACTTCCGAGAGATAGCTGGAAGTTTATGTTTCTTCAACCTTTCGATCTCCAGAATAACTCGATTAGGTTGAGGTCAGGTGACTGGGCAGGTCATTCCATTACTGACAGCACTGCCTTCTTCCTTCCCAAATATCTCTCGCACAGCTTCGAGGTGTTTTGGTTTGTTGAAAATCAAACATTACTTGGAACATCTCATAAATACGCATGGTGTCTCCAAAGTTTGGAGGCTCAACACACATCGGTATTCAGACCTACAGACTACAGACTACGGACTTAAATGCTATTCAGAAACGTATGCAAATATAACTATTTTTTGGGGCTTAAATACAAGCCGATCTGGATGCTGTCTGGATGCTACTGAAAAACCATGTTTAGACATGTCCAGAAATTTGACTTAAGCAAGTGTGTAACCCAACTCTGGGTAAACACATAACAGTGAGAGCCTTTATCTCCAAATGGAAAATCTCAGCACAGTAGTGAACCTTCCCAGAAGTGGCCGACCTTCCAAAATTCCTCCAAGAGCACAGCAAGAACTCATCCAGCAACTCACAAAAGAGCCAAGGCCAACACAGTAAAAACAACAACAAAAAAAATTGTTTTTGAAATATGAGACAAAAACAAAAACAACAAAAAACTGTTTTTAGAAGTGAAACAGGCTCATGCAGGAATTAACTTTTTCCATGGTAAAATGTCTGACCGAAATCATCTCCCATTCTCAGTAGGTGTATGTAATACATTTGGATAGCTCTTTCAAAAATGCATTTGAATGGAAGAAAATGTGGCCTCTGTGCTTTTTTCAAGATAAGGCTGAGAAAATATAATCCATCCAGAGACATTTTATGTGGCAAAAAATATACCTGACAGGCATTTAAACCCATCAAATCTGCATCCATTGTAATGTACATTATTTATCATTTCTTCATTAAAATGCAGAAATTAAGAGAAAGCTCACTGATTGGTTAACAGGATTCTTGATTTGATGACATCCAAATAAAATGTAGGGTTTAAATGAACACATTGTGCTTTCAGTGGATATGGGTGCTTTCACCATGCAGGGTGTCCCCCTGCCTTGTGCCCCAAGTTCCCTGAGATAGGCTCCAGGCTCCCCTGTGACACTGTGTAGGATAAGCGGTAAGGAAAATGGATGGATGGATGGAGTGTCCATCTCAGTGGACAGTCATCAACACTAATCTTACGTAGTTCGTTGTAAGAACACAAATACAAATAGAAAAGTTCTAGACACATTGCTACTATTGAAACCCCATATCCACTTATTGATCTAGGGTTAACGTATAAGAAAAACATTAATTAATTTGTGTAATATCTAGAAAAATCAATAGTTGTATCTAAATGGCAACAAAATCCATCCATAGCCTTTGCTCATTTCACAGAATAAAGCAAATAAAGCATTGTGACAGCTAAAAAGATGCCAAAGGAGAATTGCCTTGAGATGGGATTTGGTTATTTTACACCTTAAAATCAACTACTGCACTGCTGCACTCCTTCCCTTCATACACCTCAATATTCCCTGAGATTTTGTGCAATCAGAGCAGACTTTACAGTCACAGTGTGAACACGGTGCGGGTGGAAGAGCAAATCGGCCCAGACGCCTCATCTCTTCAATGTCCGGCTTCTCCAAGCCGTCGTCCTCATAACTCTGCGAAACAGTCATCTCCAATTACTCCAGCTGCCAAGGATGCAGCAGAGGCCTCTTCTTCACATTAAAGGTCAGTGAGAGCGACTCAGCCCACTCGAAT
This sequence comes from Ictalurus punctatus, assembly GCF_001660625.3. Lineage (NCBI taxonomy): Eukaryota > Metazoa > Chordata > Actinopteri > Siluriformes > Ictaluridae > Ictalurus > Ictalurus punctatus. The sequence continues at coordinate 20,724,632 of NC_030431.2, forward strand.
CTAACTTCCACGTCCGATGAGAAATTATACAGCTTCATCCTGTCCTTATTCTTCCAACCCCAATAAACTGGCATGGAAGGAAAAAAACGAAGAAGCAAAAATAAATAACAGAAAGATGAGGCGATGCCGTCATTAGCATCAAAAGACACGTCCCAGGTGCCCTTTTCAGACAGAGCCACGAGGAGCGCTGGAGTGGACATGTGAGAGCATATGATTAACTCATCACGCTGCTATAAAAAAGAACCAATTTATTCCCATGCCAGGCGCAGATGCTGGATGTAACTTCTCACAGGATTTTTACCCTAACCATTAGGTCTCATTTACAAAAATGGTAGAGATCAGTTTTTCAGCACATTGGATGACTGCTTTTTTTTTTTTTGACAGGATGGGTATTTAAAGGTTTGTTTTGTTGTTTTTTGTAGAGCACTGAGAGCATTTAAAGTTGAAGTGTTCCGCAACAGTGCTACGGCCTCTTAATGTGGTACATTAGTGATGAAATGAGAACAAGGCCCTAATCAAAGACATGTCATCACTCACATAATGAAATGCTTTAAAAAGTGTTTTGAGTCATGTGTACACTTTTAAATTAACATTCCAAACGTCTTACCACGGCTTGGGTAATAACGTTGCGGAGCACTGTGTTTAAGAGTGTTTGTTTGTTTTTTAATAGGATTTTCACTGTGACCACGAATGCGGATTTACCTCTACATTAACGTTTACATGTAGTCATTTAACAATGCACTTTAATTCACTGTGAATTCATGCATAGTATAGTGAAAAGAACCGATAGGAAAATACACCAATCAGCCATAACATTAATATTGTGTAGGTCTCCCTTGTTCTGCCAAAACAGCTCTGACTCGTGAGGCATGGATTCCACAAGACCTCTGAAAGTGTGATGTGGTATCTGGCACCAAGACGTTAGCAGCAGATGCTTTAAGTCCTGTAAGTTATGAGGTGGGGCCTCCATGGATCAGACTTGTTTGTCCAGCACGTCCTACAGACGCTCAATCGGACTGCGATCTGGAGAATTTGGAGGCCAAGTCAACACCTTGAACTCTTTAAAATGATAATGAGTCTTTATTGATCACAGATATATTACAGCACAGTGAAATTCTTCCCTTCGCATACCCCAGTATGTCAGGAAGTTGGGGTCAGAGTGCAGGGTTAGCCATGATAGGACGCCCCTGGAGCAGAGAGGGTTAAGGGCCTTGCTCAATGGCCCAATAGTGGCAGCCTGGCAGTGCAGGGGCTTGAACCCCCGACCTTCCCATCAGTAACCCAGAGCCTTAACCGCCAATCCACCACTACCCTTATCGTGTTCCTCAACCCACTCCTGAACAATGTTTTCCAGTGTGACAGGGCGCTTTATCCTGCTGACAGAGGTCACTGCTATTAGGGATTAGGGATGTCCTTACTGTTGCCATGAAGGGGTGTACTTGGTCTGCAACAGTGTTTAGATAGGTGGTACATGTCAAAGAAACATCCACATGAACGCCAGGACCCAAGGTTTCCCAGTATAACATTGTCTAGACCATCACTGCCGGCTTCCCATAGTACATCCTGGTGCCGTCTCTTCGACAGGTAAGCGATGCACACGCACCCGGCCATACACATGATTTAAAAGAAAACGTGATTCATCAGACCAGGCCACTTTTAAAGTCGCTCACTTACGCTTGCCCATTTTTCCTGCTTCCAACACATCAACTTCGAGAACTGACTGTTCACTTGCTGCCTAATATATCCCAGCCCTTAATAGGTGCCACTGTATTGAGAATATCAATGCTATTCACGTTAGTCTCTCAGAGGTAATCTGTCAGTGGATTTAATGTTATGGCTCATCAGTGCAAATGCTCCAAGTTCCTGCAAATTGACCAGGCCGAATAGACATAAAGTCAAAGTCAGAATTATTGGCGCCCTTCAAAAGAATGGGTAGACATTATTGTATAAAAATATAAAATTTTCCACTTAAACAAATGAACAAAAAACTTCACATAGGAATTTCTTTGATAAAAGATTTACTCTCAAAAATATATGGCAAAATTATTAAAAATGCATTTTATGGTCAGATGAGACTAAAATCGAATACCATTGTCATGTTCTGTGAAAAAAATTGAGTCCACGTACAATGGAAAGCAAATATGGCAGCCAAACTTTGATGATTTGCAGACGGTGGTCCAGGGAGTATCATTAAGATTGATGGTATCATGAATCCTGCAGGGATATTTCAACCCAAAACCTGGTTTCGACTCAGCCATAGATGGATCTCTTGGCCAGATAACAACCACAAACATCCATCTAAATCAACACAGAAATGGTTTCAGGACAACAAATGCTTTTGTCTTCCACCAAGAGAGTATCTATGTAAACAAACCTAAGCAGCTTGATATATTCTGCCTTTAGGAGTTGTCCAAGATCCCTCTACAGGTTTAAGGAGTGATCCAGGATCCCTCTACAAATTCTCCAAGCTTGTTAGACATTCCAGAAAGACACTCAGAGTTTGAGAAGGTTGAACCTAATAGTAATATTTTAATTAGTAATAGTAACTGTTATGATCATTTAAAAAATAACTCATTTTACATGGTTTTCTTCATTTTTATGAAGGGTGCCAATAATTCTAAGTTTAATGTGACCTTAAGGAAGTCTAGATCGAGTACATTAATATTTAGATGAACATTTCAGACTGCAAGCTGTGCTGATATCCCACCCAGACAGTTCAAGTGGTGTCAGCAATCATAACGTCCAGATCAAGGCTACATATATTTCCTACTGAAGGTCATATTATGAAAGTGAAATTTCTGTGAAATTATTGTGAGCGGAAGAGGCCCTGATACTTTATCAACACTTGTGTCAAGCATCCGTTCTAAATAAAAGCCTGGGTCTGAATTCCAATAAGTCTCAGGCAGGACTGTCTTGTTTAATACTCACTCGTGATCATTGTACAAGGCTGTTATTTCATGCACCTGTTCCTCACCACATGAACGCCATGTCGCAATCGCCATAAAACACTGCGTTATAATTATCACAACACCTTGTGTATGGCTCCGGGGTGCGGGGTGCGGGGGGGGATCTCTTACAAAGAGGAAAATAAAATAGCTATGTTAACAAGCTTGTGGTGGCAAACTCCTGCCGTGATCCATTACCTCTCTGACTTAATATTCTACAGACATCTTTAGAAAACACGCGACGGACTCGACGCCATCTCACTAACGGATTATAACCGATCAGATTAGGCCGTAAAAATGTTAACCGACTTCGGCTCAGTTCTCATAGAGTGCTCTGGCACATCAGTATGAAGCTGTGTAATATCATAATTGCGCACAGTAACTAGAATAAATACAGCCGAATCTTTTTACATCATTTTGCTCCATTCTTTAGCACATGAAAGATAGAAGCAGCTGGTAATAAATGATTCATTAGAAAGCGAGACGGTATGTAATGAATACTTTCAGATGGCATCTAGAAGACTCCGTAAGAGACGCACTAAAAATGTAGGCCACTGAGGGAGAAAGGCGTTAATTTAAATTATGTTTAAATTCCCTTTAATGACTTTAAAGTCCTTCACAAATTGATTGCACACCTTAAAATAGATCATTAACCATTATGTGGCAGCACAGCTCATCTATTCCATATTAAACGGCTTCTTCCTTGCAGTGAAGCCCCCATGCCAGATTCAATCAAATGCACTGGTGTTACTGGCGTATTGAGGATGCACACACACACACACACTGCAATGTGGAAAGGGTGATCTTACAGGCTAGACCTGTGCTCGGTGATGGTTAACTGAGTTACTGCGGGAACTGGTGACAGTGAAAATTCATTTACTACCAGTTTATTAATTGATTTATTTCAGTGGTTGGGGGCAGGGGGCATCAGAAGGTCAAGAGTTCAAATCCCAGCACTATCAAGCTGCCACTGGTGAGCCCTGGAGCAAAGCCCTTAACCCTCAACGGCTCAGTTGTAAGTCGTTTTAGATAAAAGAGTCAGCCAAATGAGTGAAATGTAAATGTCAATTTCATCCAAGTCACAGCAAGACACTAGTAGACTCACACATGAACATAACAGAACATGCTGAGTGATTGATATTCAATATTAATGCCACATTAATTCTATCAAACATAGATGAGATTATTATAGAAAAAAGGCTGTTTTTAATCGGGTAAATATTTGTCAATGCCCAAAGCACACACTATGGCGCTTATACGGTATTTTTAATAGAGAGAGCAAAAGCAAGGGCAAGTGCAAACCATCTGATCACACAGAGCAGTATCACCAATGGAGTTTTTGAATACCTGCAAACGGAGAGCTGATCTCGTATGTGTGGGGTTAGAGTTGTTTCATAATTCCAGATAAATAGATTACGAGTCACAAATATGTTATAAATATGAGAGATTCACAATAATTGAACAAATTCACAAAGAAATAGAATGAGATCTACAAATATGTTAGTAGTTTCACAAAAATGAATTCAATTCACAAATTAATAAAATTTGCAAATATATATATATTTTTTTTACAAATATGTTTTTATGTCACAAACACAACTCTGTCCTGCTTTCGTTTGAGGATCGTGTCCTGTGCATTTGTGGATCGCTGCACGCATTTGTGGATTTTGAAACATTTCTAGCATCAAGAGTGCACACAAACCCACAAATAGTCAGACTCCGCCCACCATCTACTCAAGCCAATCGGATAACCGCCACATTGCACCAACCAATCGTAGCACGTTTTGTTTTACAATCAGGACGGGAACAGAGTCATACTGCACCGAACTCGCATACATCATCTAACAGCATAATTGTAGCAACATCTAAAAGAAAACCAGCAACGTTATGGGTCATAAATGCACAGTTATTATAGATGAGTGGTCTGATGGATTGATTCACTGATTCAGTAAGGATTCATTTCAAACCGAAAACTCCTAATGTTCCTGAGTCTTTTAGCATGGTTCGTTTAGAGAATGTAATGATGAGCCCGTGAATTGCATGACGCTGGTCACGCTGTGTTTTGGCAGGCTGCCTGTGAGGACATTTTCTGGGCTATGCCATCTTTTTCCGATACACAGTCTTTTAATCTCACCACACTCGATTTACTGCAAAATCACAACTCGGGTTTCGTAGATTCGGTAATGTTGCAGGAAACACTGGTGGAAACACATATATTCCCTTAAAATAAATTTATGACCCATAACACTGTTTGTTTTCTTTTAGATGTTGTTACAGTGATGCTGTTAGATGATTAAAACCACTCTCCTGTCATCATTCCTCCTGATCGACCACGTTGGAACGCCTTCATTATATGCGAGTTCGGTGCAGTATGACTCTGTTCCCGTCCTTATTGTAAAACAAAACGTGATTGGTCGGTGCAATGTGGCGGTTATCCGATTGGCTTGAGTAGACGGTGGGCGGAGTCCGAATATTTGTGGATTTTTGTGCACTATTGACACTAGAAATGTTTCAAAATCCATAAATTGTTGCAGTGATCCACAAATGCACAGGACACGACCCACAAATCAATGCAGGGCAGAGTTGTGTTTGTGACATAAAAACATATTTGTTAAAAAAAATTTATTTGCAAAACTCATTTGATTGATTTGTCAATTTAATTTATTTTTCTGAAACTAACATAAATTTGTGGATCTCATTCAATGCATTTGTGAATTTGTTGAATTTGTGTGAATCTCATAACTTTTATTTGTGGATCGTAATCTATTCATTTTGAATTATGAAACAACTAACCTCATACATATATACATTATATATACATTATATATGTATAAAGACTACAATATCTAATTCGCCAACAAAATGACCTAAAAATGAGTGCAAAGCAATTCAGTTCAGTGAGCACTGAGAAGTGAGATACTCCTCGCTCAAGCGAATTCATATAAAACAGCCATGGCCTAAAATAAAATAAAATTACTTTGTAATGCTTATTTTATTAGTATTATGACAATTTGTGACCATTTTTTCTGTCAATTTGTGTAAAATACACTATATGGCCAAAAGTTGACTTGACTCTCACAGCTGTATGCAGTAGCATTAAGATTTCCCTTCATTGGAACTAAGGAGCCCAAATGTTCAAGCATGACAATGCTCCTGTGCACAAAGTGAAATCCATGAAGACATGGTTTACAGCAATGTTGGCATGGAAGAACTCGAGTGGCCTGTTCAGAGCCCGGACCTAAACCCCACTGAACACCTATGGGATGAATTGGAATGACAGCTGTGCAGCAGGCCTGACCTTTTGCCCTCTTAAGGGTGAAAGGGCAAATCCCCATACCATGCTCCAAAAACTTGTGGAAAGCCTTCCCAGAAGAGTGGAGGTCATTATGGCAGCAAAGGTGGAACAACTCAATATTAAATTCAATGGTTAGGGAATGGGATATTCAATAAACAAGTGTCCACATACATTTGGCCAAATAGTGTAAGTTACAATGAAAATGCAAGTTTTTCGCTTATAATGATTTGTTATTATTATTATTGCTATGTGTACACAGGCTTAGCGGTTAGCACGATCGCCTCACACCTCCAGGGTCGGGGGATCGATTCCCACCGCTGCTCTGTGTGTGCGGAGTTTGCATGTTCTCCCCGTGCTGTGGGGGTTTCCTCCGGGTACTCCGGTTTCCTCCCCCAGTCCAAAGACATGCATGGTAGGCTGATTGGCATGTCCAAAGTGTCCGTAGTGTATGAATGGGTGTGTGAATGTGTATGTGATTGTGCCCTGCGATGGATTGGCACCCTGTCCAGGGTGTACCCCGCCTTGTGCCTGATGCTCATGATGGATGGATGAATGGATGGATGGATGTACACACTTTGAAGAAATAAAAACATGCAAGTGAAATAAAACAAGCCCCACCAACCCTCATGCCAAATCCACAACCCATCAAACCCCTCGGTTAACCATTTTTTAAATGTGGTTAATGAATAAGACGATTCTGTTATCAACTCACCCCTAAGGCTCACTGCCAAAGCAGAGGTTGTCAAAGCCTGTACAAATACAGTGCTTTTGACCTTGAACTCTGCTTTAATATGCATCTCAGTCACTCAGTGAAAGACTGTTTCTTCCTTCCTCGTCCCACTCAGCCTTTAACTCGCACAGATGGAGCTACTTCACATTAAGCTGTCACTTGCGGTCGTACTCCAAACACAATAAAGACAAGTGTGTGACAAAATATGCACAATAAATATCCTACAAGGATATTCCCTAAATTAATAGGATTGTTTCCATTACTTAGTCAAGCAATAAAAGACTTTTCTGAGTTTTGTCACGAACCACAAGCACAAACATGTGGTACACTTCTACACAGAACACTAAAGGTGAACCTCTACAGATTCCTTCAAAGCTTCCGTCATGGAGGATAATGAGAGGCAGAACTGCCTCATCTCCTCAGATTAAAGCAGAGGGTTATGTCTTCTATCAGTGGCATTAAAATGCTCATTAACCCACAGAGTCACCCCTGCAGCAGTCATTACAGCCGTCCTTTCCGTGATTCACCCTCAACCAACCAGCCACGACTTTACTCCACATACACACACACTGCTGGGATATTCACAAGTCAATACTTTACTCCCAACACGCAAACCAAGAATCCAACCCTAGATACTTTTACCAATCTTTTCCACATGCTCTTGTCTTTCAGTGAGGTGCTTTTTATAGCCAAAGGACAGCTTCTGCTGGGAATCATGTCAACACAGCACATTAAATTGGACCACGGTCACTCAACGAGTGGACTGTCAAGAGGTGAGAAGTTCAGTTTCAGACTTCTTCTTCTTTTTTTTTTTTTTTAATAGAACCCTATATGTGAAACTGTACAAGTAGAGACAGCTGGAAAGTCCACTTGGATATATGTACTGCTTTATGTGTGACAGCCTGGAAAAAACCCTTCAGCATGGTGGAATTTGGATGTTTCCTACTATATATTGTTCTGGAAACGTTTACAAGACAATACTTAGAACACACAATACTGTAATTACAACATATTATAGTTAAAAGACATATTTCCTTTTATTTTATTTTTTTTAAAATTTGATTGACATCCATGATTGCAAAATTGCAGATGGTTTAAAACCGGGATTGATTGACAGATGTACCTCGTTGGCAGTGTAAATGCAGACAGGGTTGCATGTGTGTTTTATTTTTGGCTGAGCTGGAGCGTGAGGATGAGTAGCGCAATTGCAAATGTAAGGATTGCTTCCCTTGCTTTTTTAATAGGCCAAAATCAGACCGGCTTAGACATTGAAAATGAAATGACAAATGGACTTTGCATTTGCATTTTAATTTAATGCCAGCCATTCTACATTGCTGTTTGTGAAACTGCAATTGTAAATGTATGTTTTGCAGTTTAAATTAAGCATGTGCACACACACACACACACACACACACACACACACACACACACACACACACACACACAGGAAATGCAATTGCAGGGCACAATGATAAACATTTTGTAATTAGCATTTGAATTTCAATAAAGTCTGGAGGATGCTGCTGTACGAGCTGTAACCAGTGCAAGGTCAGCTAATCCATTAAACCAATTTTATTTAAAAAAAAAATTTCAATCCCAGAAATACTAGGCATGAGGTGGTAATATTTCGCTACTCATGGGAGGCGACTGGTGCTGTACAATCAACTGCAGGCTTGTACCGCCATGTTTGTTTTGGTACGGCCATTTTTCATAATCAAATCCAAATGTATAAAACCAAACTCTCACCCGTCCAAACATGCCGTTATACTCGAACATTCATCACATCGAGGAACAAAATTACAATTCATTTTGAGGGTCTCACATCAACATTTTGACTGGCAAAGTTGCCACTAGACTGGCCTTATACGTGATTTTCCAGTAAACACGGTTTCTTTTCTTAGTACAGGGAAATACAACGAAATTAGTGTCGGTCATAATCACACGTGTGTTACAGGTAAAATAGAAAATGTTTAGGCTGAATAATGCTGAAATATTGCTTAACGGTGTGTTGTGCATACTTCAGCTTCGCTCATTGAAGAAAATTGGCTTCAATCCTGAAGGCCACAGTCTCCAACCTCGCCATCTCTACACCCGTACTGCTGCTGCGGAACTTAAACACAACCTGCTCCACCGACTGTCACACACTACACAAATCATCCTACCTCCTTAATACACAACAATCATCCTTAATACACTATACCAGATGACAGACGTAATAGATGTCTCATAACACGTGGTAGATTAATGCACTCCCGTTTTAAGCTGTCATTTCATGTATATAGATGGACGGTCTTGATGAAATCCGTCTTGATGCTACAGTGCATGCTTAACTGACCTGATCTACGATGATGGACAAGCATTACAAGGAAAGAGAGACAGCTGAGGTTTTAATGGCATGGGGGGTGGGTGGGGGTTGGTGCTTTTTCCCCTTCAATTGAGACATCTGGTAATTATTTGTGCATTTGTGGACATTTAACCTGGAACATTCGCAAAAGCCTAAGGAGCCATTTCACTGAGTTTATTATCAGAAATGGAAAAATGCTAAGGGGTATAAAAAAAATAATAAAAATAAAAAAGAGAGAGAGAGAGGGTGAAGAAGGAGCGAAACTGGAGCCATCCGGTGTTTTTTGTCCGCTTTTTTTTTTTTGAGAGGAATGACAGATCGCTGTGTTTCCCAGAGTGAAGGAGGCACAATGGGCTGTGGTGAGGCACAGCATGACCGTGCCTTTCAGCCTTCACCACTCCCCATGCCCTGTCAAAAATGGTTTGGGATCTGGCCGTCCATTCACAACAGAGATGTGGCAAAGAAAACAAACACAACCAAGGCTTGCCTGAGTGAGGGGAGGAGAGGGGAGGAGAGGATTCTTCTCCTCATTCCAGAGCTGTCAGATAGCCAAATATTGCTAGCATTACTGTGTTTCTCCTGTCTGAAAGAACTAACTTGTTTTTTTCCGGGTGAGATCAAGTAGAATCAAGTTACGAACACGAATTTACAAAAGTACACAAAATTCATGAAGTTCATCCAAAATCCATCGTTGATTTAATTAGTATCTAAATTTGAAAAATCTGATTTGTAACTTGGACAAGAGGAAAATTCTTCCAGAGGTCAGGGGTAGAGGCGATCCAAAATTTCTCTGCAGGTGCGCAGATGGTAAGGGATGACGGGCCAATCATCTCGGCGTGTAAAAGCGCATGCTTGGGCCAAAATAGGCCAGATTGTGGCCTGGGCAAAAGGCCATCACTAAGCGAGAGTGTGAAAGAGGCACTAGTGAGGAAGCGGGGAAATGAGCCACACTCACCACGAGAAAATGGACGGCATCCATCACATGGTGAGATTAGCAGAAGGGACGCCGTGAAAACCGCCCAAAAGATTGTTTTTCAGGAATGCATCATGTATTTGAGTGATCCTGGATAGTAAAATATATTATTGTGATGATTCAGACAGCTAGCATGTTAAAATTACAATATAAATGTGCAATTAACACATCTGATATGTTCCATCTAATGAAATCTCTAATTAGATCTTAGGAATCATAAATATAAACAGCAACTCTGACAGTAGTTCTGGCTGCAAGGCAAATCACAAGTTTATATTACTGCACACAGTCTAATACAGTGAACGCACCAAATAAACAGATTTTAAGAACGTGTCACTGTTAATGTGGTGATGTTATCTGTTGTGCAACATTTATTTAACATTTATGGAAGGATTCAGGAGATAGGAATGTACGCGAGAACTGGAACTTGTTTTGTTACATCCGTAATGTTATGGGTCAAAATGACTTCCACTGTTTAAATGCACACAAAAACCTGCCAAGAACAACTTAAAACAGTAAACCTTTACTATGGCTTGTTGCAGACAAGTTCATGAACCTAAATGAGGAAAAGTCAAAGAATTTCAAAGAGAAAGAGACAGATTAAGCAGTATTTCAGCAATCTCAAATGTTGGTCAAACTGACCCATAACATAATAGGAGGGTTAAACTGCTCAGGATAAACAAGGGGCTCATGAACGACTATCACAAAACATAAAGACAGTCGTGGATCATCCAGGTAACGACACACAGTAACAAGAATCAAGTGAATGTCAAACGTTTGAACTGGTTCAAACGTTTGTGTAAATTAGTTAGTTTACTTTATTATCCACGTTGTGGAAAATTGTCTCTGTCTTCACTGTACAATACATCACAAAACAATACATAAATATGCATAAAAACATACAAGACAAGACAGAAGTCACCAGTCACTTGTATTTAAAATTTTAACAGCATTAGGCACAAAAGATAACTATTAAACATTCTTCATTGCACGTGGTTGCCTATAAGGCCTCCCTGATGGCAACAGGTGAAACTCACCATGAAGAGGGCGAGACACATCTATCTACTATCACTAAAGCCTTTTGCTTGACTTTACATGTGTATAGATTATTCAGATGTCTCTGTGTCATGCAGATTATTTTACTGGCTTCATTTACAATCTTGGACAGCCTGTTTTTAACGCTCAAAGTTCCATACCACGAGGTCATGTTAAAAGTTTTAATACTTTCAACAAGATTTTTATAGACCATTTCACTTATGTTCTTACTCACACCAAAGTGATTGAACCTCGTGATCAAATACAGCCTTTGTTGAGCTTTTTGTAAATGCTGTCAGTATTCTCCATAAAACAAAGTTGAGCATCTACGTGTGTCCCCAAATACTTAAAATTACAAACAAATTCAATTGGATTCCCACCAAGTATTACAGGTTCCAACTCCAAATTATTCCACTTATCTATAGCAATTACCAATTCTTTTGTTTTATCCACATTTATCACAATGCACGCAGCTGACACGACTCAAAAAGGGCTTTTATGTGCGAGTCGTACCTATTTCCCCTGCTTGCAAAAGACCCACGAGAGCCCTATCATCCACACATTTAAAAAGTCTAAACACCTTGTTTATAATTGTAAACTCATTAATATACAAAGAAAAAAGTAAGAGTGATAAAAAAATCGCTCCTTGTGGCGCTCCTGTGTTTAATAATCCTTCCAGACATGCTGCCATTAACAACTACTCTCCGTGGACGTTTAGAAAGTAAATCTTTGATCCACTAAATAAGTCCCCCGTTAACCCCTGAATGAATCAATCTCGGAATAAGAATATGGATCTGCATTGGGTTAAAAACTGACGCAAAGTCTAAAAACAAAATCCTAGCATAGTTTGTTGTACATGTTCATCAGTACCTCTAGCTTTTCTATATGTAAACAGCAATGGAACTAGAACGTCACTCACAGAATTCATGAAATGCCTCATGATTACTCTTTCCATGCATTTTTACAATACAGATGTGAGGGCAATGGGTCTAAAATCCTTCAACTGTTTAGCTCCTGGTTTGTTTTTTGGTATGGGAACGACAGTAGATAGGTTCCGTATATTTGGTACTGTTTTTGCATTAAAAAAAAAAAAAAAAAGCTGGAGTAGATGGGTAAAAACCCCAGTCAATTTGTAAATACGGTCTTTCAGTACACGCCAATTCAGCCCATCAGGTCCAGGTGTCTTATTAGGCTTAGTACGAAACAAACAACATGCAATCTCATATTTTCCAGGGTAATATTCTCATATAAAAGAATTTCAGAGCAAACCCTATTAGATTCAGATATACCTTCACTAGTATCAAACCTACTCAAAAATACATTTAAATCATCTGCAAAAGAGGCATTATATGAAAGAGGGGGGTCAGTTTTCTTCCCCTGTCTTCCCATCATAACATTCAGACCTTCCCATGCCTGCTACGCATTACCTTTAAAAAACAAATTTATTCTTATATTCAAGTTTAGCACTTTTAACCCCCTCCCCCATGCTTTTCCCGTTAAGGCATATTTTAAGATCTTTAGTTAGCCACTTCTTATTATTTCGGTATATACGTATTGTTTTGGTTTGAACACAATTGCTCTCATCAAAATTTAAATAGTGTCTGTAATATCATGAACATACATGTCACATACATTTAAAAACAATTGCCAGTCCATTTGGTCAAAGCAATCTCTCAATTGTTCTTTGCTTTGTTCAGCCCACCGGTGTATCTGCCTAACAACTGGATTCTCCTGTTTAATCTTATCCCGATGTCTGGGAAATAAATGTACAATATAGTGGTCTGACTTCCACAATGGAGGGCGGCAAAAACTTTATAACCACCGGCAATATCCCCAAAACATTTGTCCAAAATGCACGAAAGTCTAGTTGGACAGTCCAAATATCGTTATGAACAAGTATTCAGTTATTATAGTGTCTTGTGGACTATATATCAACATCTGTTATGTGAACCATATATATGATATAACGATTCTGTTGTAGAACTTAGATAGTGCCCAGAAGAACAGCATTTGCAATTAAGCCACAGGAAAAGAGCTATCAGTATGGGCTAGATCAGGTGGTGTAAAGTCTTATCTGGAAAGTGCCGGTGTGGGTGCAGGTTTTCATTCCAACCAAGCAGAATCCACACCTGAGTTTATTGAAAGCCAAATTCAACTAATTAAACAGGTGGAATCAGTTGTGGCTATTGCTTGGTTGGAATGAAAACCTGCACCCACACCGGCCCTTTGCGGATAAGATTGGACACCCCTGGGCTAGATCATCAACAGCCACATTTCATGGATTCACATTTTAATTAAAAATAAATAAATAAATAAATAAAAAACTATAGGCCTTTTTTTTTTTTTTTTTTTTTTTACTTTCCAGCAGGCCAAATGAAATAAATTTTCTAAATTACAAGTACAATTTTAATAACAAGTACTTGATTAGTCACATATATCAAATCTAGCCCATTATTACAGACATGGAAATAAAAGGAGAAGTGTTTCTAGGTAAGGCATAGAAGAATCGACAGAGGGGTAGTGTGGCACTTCCATCTGGTCAGCAGATTTTTCCTGACCCCCTGCTGCCCACACATGAGAGATTAAATGGAGCCCCAGTCGGCCATAGCGGCTCAGTGATAATGGGAACTCCTGGATCGGGGGAAGCCATTGAGGAGCGCACAAGATGAGTTACCTCCATTGTTCTCAATCCCTCCGGTACCAAATCTTACCTCTCGTCCAAAAACAAAGCCAAACATAAAAGTCAAATTAAACACATCAGTCCTGTTCTGGACAGCTTATTATTAAGATATAAAGTACTTCTCAGAGCTGAGTCAATATTTAATGATAATAGTACAATGGAATGAGACCAGTAATTTTACTTTATACCACATACAGTTGTTCAAAGTATAGAAGTATAATATTGGATTGCAGATTGCTTAGTACTTTTACTACGACTTGAACATTTGAGGTTTTAAATAAGGAATGACATCCTCTAGAAACAAAATTTGGAATTGAAATGTAAATGGCGTAAAATGATCAATGAAGCATAAAAGTGGCAAAGAAAGCTCAATATTCATGTTAGGAAAGCTGTAATTACAGACTAGGGTGATCTAGAGCAACACAAATTAGATTAGACAAGTAGACATGTTCTTAGTTAATTATTTGCACAGTATTGGCTTCATCATCATGATATTACAGAACAGCATGATATAACGCGCTCGGTCTTCTAATACGTGACGGAACGTTCCATAATGGTTTTTTGTGAGCGATCTCATATGTACTTCATGAGTATGCCATTTGACATGGAATTAGGGACTGCATATAGATTTTTTTTTTTTTTCCCATCACACAGGCTGTCTAACTATTTCATTTCAATCACAGTGCTATTGAATTCTCAATTCTGACATTTTTCTGTCAAAGCCAGCATGAACTTTTTCAGAATTTGTGCAACAGCAGCTCTACTGTGGGATCGGACCAGACAGGTTAGCTTTCGCTCTCCACACGCATCAACAAGCCTTGGCCGCCCATGACCTTGTCGCCAGTTCAGTGGTTGTCCTTCCTTGGACCACTTTTCGTAGGTACTAACCACTGCTTACCAGGAACACCCAACAAGACCTGCTGTTTTGGAGATGCTCTGACCTAGTCATCTAGCCATCACAATTTGGTCCTTATCAAAGTCACTCAGATCCTTACACTTGCCCATTTTTCCTGCTTTCAGCACATCAACTTTGAACAGGTGCCATTGTAATGAGATAATCAACGTTATTCATGTCGCCTGTCAATGGTATTAAAGTAAGTTATTGAAATCTTTCACAGTTGTTATTTGGACCTTGTCCACAAATAACCATGTTATTTCTGAAGCCAGTTTGAAACAAAGGCTAGTTTTTTCAAAAGTTTCATAACCGTCATGGAACTAGGAAATAATATAACTGCTTATTCCAGAGCATTCTCAAATCAGAACGTTTGTTCATTCATTTTCTATAACAGCAGCTCTGATAATAGTTCTGTCTTTAACATAAATGACAGGTTAATATTAATGCACTAGTATTGTTTCTATAGTAACACACAGACTCGAATGGTGGATGCTCTCTAAATCTATGGCTCATTATATACAAATTTATAAAGTGTTTTTGTTGAACAAAAAAACAACAACATATAATTGTTAATATAGTGCTGTTTCTATTAATGGACATTTAATTAACATTTACGGACGGAGTCTCTCATGTCAGTGCTTTGTTACAACCGGTAAGCTTCCCCGATACGGAAGATTCTTCAGGACAGGGGGATTTGTGTTTTTCCGGTTTCTCAGTCACATGACAAACTGCTTTTTTTGTTGTTGTTGTTTGCTTGTTTGTTTGCTTGCTTATTCATTTCAAGAGAGAGAAAAAAAGTTAGGCTGCCGAATAAATGACATTATGATGTTATAATAATGTTATTAAGTAAGTCATAACACGAACTAACCTGTTTTAATAACATTAATATGTTCAAAAGTGCTGTGTCATTCGTTAATAAATTAAAAGTTGTAGTCGTTTGGCAAATTGTGCAATAAGCAGGAAAAAAAACACACTTCAGACCATATTAAATATGCAAATAATAATGTGTTATTCCTTACTCTGCACTGATATGAACACACCCATAATTTCACCCATGTGAAAAACTGCACTCTGGGGAAAACTTACGCACATAGACCAATCTCTAGCCACAACATGTCCTGCTGTTGTGTTGAGGCTGTAATATTCTCATTTCACAAACACCACACAAACCTCTAATTTGCATGTCTTTCTACTGACATTATGTAGCGACACACTTCATAATCCAACCTGCCTTTTTGCATCCTGATGAAGTACGTCTGCCCCGTACCCCCTCCCCCAACTTTTCCGAGCAATTTAACTTAGCTGTGAGTAATTTCTCCACCATTATGCAAATCATGGTTTGTTCTTTTTTAAAATTCCCATGCTTGAGCAACATATTGCGCAAAGCAGCGAGAAAGACAGAATCAAGCTTCTTTCCGCTGCTCCTGCAACCACTCAGCACAAACACAAGTGCATTACTATGATCAAGCACCAGATGAGAGTATCAGAGGCAATACCCGCAAATCAGCAGCTCAGCTATACATGCTAATGCCTCCTGATCCCCTGCAGACTGCTGCGGAGAATGTGTTAAGAGGGGAAGTTAAGAAAAATGACAGATGATGGCTAAGGGTATAAATCCGAGTCGGCATTAATAAGTCGTCTCGGATAAACTCAACAGCTCGTATAAGGATGTGCTTGAGTGATCAGAATATATCGGACACTGAGTCACAAGATGTGTCGCTTGTTCAATGTTAGATCACAATGCAAATCATGGGTTGTTATTAACACTCGCCTTGTAAAACATTATCGTTTCTATAGTAACAGCAAGTCCATATAATCTAAGCCTAATAATGAAAGGATTTAAGAAAAACAGCAGTTATTAATATGGTCTGCACTTATTTTTTTAAACCTTAGCACACACACACCAATGGTAGCAGAGCTGCCATGCAAGGCGCTAGCTTGTCATCGCGAGCAACTTGGGGTTCAGTGTCTTGCCCAAGGGCACTTCGGCATGTGGAGTCATGTGGGCCACCAATTAGTGGACAACCCACTCTACCACCTGAGCCACAGCCGGTGAAGTTTATTGTAAGCAGTTGTGTATTTTAAATTTATGGAAGGAGTCTCCAGTGCGAGTAAAGGTACGTTCACACACACAGCGATTATATCGCTGCAAGTCGCCAGTAGGCGTTCCCACTACTGGTTGCCATAGTAATATTTATCAGTAGGTAGCAAAATTAGCATCCCACTTTTGTTAACAAACCAGTTTTCTTGCCACTAAATTGAAACATTCTAGAGGAAGGAGAAGCAGTGGACTGCCCGGGTCCATGAAACAATTCGGACTCACACGCAACACGGCCTACCACGGATTACGTGCGCTCTGAATGTTTTCACGCTCGTTGGTAGTCGCTGCACCAAGTCGCTCCAAATTTGCATGTAGTTAAACCTTTTTCAACTTGGTCAGGTCGCTGGACACGCCCACATCTAGTCACTAACGATCGCCGTCGTTCATTCTCAGTAAGAAGCTGCAAATTTTTCGTTATTATTAACTTCAAGAGAACATGAGGAAACGCTACTCTAATATAAGTGATAACAGGAACTAACTTCAGGGATGTACCACAACATTAAACATAACTATAAATGGATTATGTCATTCTTTAACAAATAAAAAAATTGCAATCAACATAATCAACTTCAGGGTGGTAACAACCCTCACACCACTCCATCATTGATCGTTTTCCTATAACCGCATGCCCTAAAGAGTTATTCTCCTAACTTATGGTGGTATTTTCCTCCCTTCATGATACTGAAGATCAAAGTGGTCTATGATCATTATCTGAAGAGCTGCTGCACAAACAAAGGCTCTAAAGTACGATGTTTTCTGCTCAAAGAAATCTTTGAGAAATACTAAAAGGGAACATAGCAGCGCATTATTCAGATTTCATTATTTTGTCCGGGTAGAAATGGCTGAACACTCTTATCTGATATGCCATTATGGCAATGTGGTGAGTTTTTTTCCACAATGTTACATTTCCATTATACCCCCAAGATGAAGAATAAAGACATATGATTGAAGCCATAGGAGCCAATTAATACAAGCTAATAAGAGATGCTAGGGTGATCTGGATGAGTATACTATAACACATAAATGTTGTTTGTTAATATAGCAGTGTTTATTGTTTATGAGTGCAATATAATATATTTAGGACCAGATTGCTTTATACAGAAAGCTGATCCTGAAACAGTGAAACTAAAATGTTTTGTTAATACAAGCAATGTTTAGGCTTTTTTTTTTTCTTTTCTGAACTACATCTATTACAAACAATGAATGCATTATGCAGATTTCATTATAGCAGTATGCAACTGAACACTATTATCTATCATTTCGCTACATATTTTTGCAGCCCTGTACATCACATCCTCTTCATATTCCTCTAGGATTTGTCTAGAATCGAGCGACTGAGACCAAATGTGTGATCATATTACTGTATTAATTTCCATGTCTATCTGTTGTGTTACCTGTGCCTGGGCCTCCATGCGAGCGTACTGCAGCAGCATGGGCTCTCCGTGCTTCTGTTTATATTCCCTCTGACAGCGTTCAGCCAGAGCAGGTTCATTAGGCAGGAAGCTGCTGGCCCAAACCTGCGGAAAGTCAGCAGGAATATCACATCGAAGCACTGCGGCTAGCTTCACAGATCTGTAACATTTACCAAACACGGCACAAGAGGTAAAATGTACCCACAATAACAAATAATGATTTGAATAACGCTCATTCCCGGCCATAAAAATAACAGCATTCACATAAAAGACTCGCTGAAGAGAAAACAAACTGTTCTGAAAGTCCGCCAGGCTTCATAAATGCTTTTCGTCCTTCAGTGGAGCTTTAAATAAAAAATGGATTTTGACTCAGGGCCAATTCAGTCTAAGACGCTTCTTACGCAATGCATTTTTCTACTTGTTTGTGTCTGACACGTCTCACGTTCGATACACTTTCATCTATAGAGTACTAGGCATAGAGTCCTTGCATAGATTTTTGTCATATTATGTCTAACATAAGCTTAGGTTTTAAATCATCCGCCTACACGTGTCAGGCAAGAAGAGCACATTTTAGATTTCCAAAAAAAATTTAATAAATACATCATTGCAGAGAAAAACAAATGTCAATTAAATTAACATCAGTGATTATTGTTATTCATAAAAATGAGCAAAATGGTCATACAACATGAACATTACACACAATAATTCAACATTTTTTGCCACTCAAATAGGGACAAAAATATATCTTTAATCATTCTTCAATTTTTTCATAATTTAAAAATATATATATATCAAAACAAGTAGAACTCAGCAGCAGTGGTGTCAATTTTTCTACCAACAAGTCTAATCTAGTCTTCTTGTTACCAATTTATATGCACGACATACCATTTAAATCGATTCAAGTAGGAAGGTCAAACATTTGACCTTGCTGTGGCCTTGACCCTGTTTGGATCAATTCTAAAATCTAAAATCAGTTCATCGGCTGGTTACAATGATAATGCCAAATAAATCCAACAAATATTCCACCACTCACTCTTCAGATATCGCGGTAATGAGACTCCCGGTCGGATGCAAGAACGGATACACTGTATGCACAGACAACCCGAATGTCAGGTGGCAGAGACTTCGACAATTGCAGAGAGTGCTTTTATTAAAAGTAACTGGCAATAGCAAACAAATCCAAAACACGAGGCAAAGATCCAAAAATACAGAACAGTCAATAGGTTATGTGATGTGCAAACAGTTTCCAAGAACAAGTCAAAAAATCAAGAAATTATGAAACACAGCAGGGTTGAAACCAGAAATAGCAAAGGCTCAAAGGCTTGATATGTCAGATGAAAAGTCAGAGCTGAACAAATACTTTACGAAGTGCTGGTGTAGTGAGGGTGCTTTTATTGTGTATAGAGGTGATTGAGTCCAGGTGTGCGCAATCAGTAATGGTGACTGTGAGTGTGACTATGAACTTGTGCCCAATTCACCTACATAAACGATGCACTAAAAGTATGTACTCTTTTTGTGAAGAAAAAAAGTACATACTTTTGAGTGTGTAGAAAAAGAGGACATTTTTCAGGCCATTCCAAATTGTTATATTAGCTATGCCCAATGCTTATGCAATGCCTCAGATTGATTTTCCCTCTTTTCTCAGCTTCAAAATGGCTTGCTTTTCTCCCGTAAACAGCTCTCTGATCCTCACGTTGGCTTATCCTTTTTAACAACAAATGCAGTCTTCTCAGGTGAAACTGAAGGTTAAATCCAAGAGTGGATGTTCAAAGATATTTATTGCTTAAACAAATCAAACAGGACACACCTGGGTAACAAGAAACACCTGTCAGTCACATGTTCCAATGTCAGTCGCAATTTTCCCGTCACCGACGTTACACTCGTCCAGCATGTTTGCAGGGTCAATTCGGTGAATCAAACCGTCCCAAAACTCCTCCTCCCTTGCGCTCCCTTAAGTTATGGGCAATATGAGCTGAAAAAGCGTCCACGGATCCTCACGTATACTGGAAAATCTACCAGAAATAGTACACCATCCAGGAACCTTGGGGATACCAAGTTAAAATATCTTTACAGTCAAATTTCTATAGTATTAATGGTATAAACATTTATACTAATTTCAAGCTTAAATTTTTCTCATTTGATTGGCAGATCAGTTTGTTTCGTCAGACAAATAAATGCCAAATCTAGGTCTTAGGCTAGCCTAGCACAAGGCTAACTACAAAAAGTGTGTGGACATGGCATGTTAGAAGCATGCACATTATTCTAGAGCAAATACATCTGCGTTGTGAAGGAGATAAATCTCCCATAACTGTCTCCAGAGTTTTCCGTTAGATAATCACCACTTCAAACCCCAACGCTAAGGATTTTGAACGCAGCAAAGCGTTCCTCGGCAACAGCGGGTGTCTGCTTTTTTTGTTTTGTTTTTTTGCAATCCAAATCAGTTCCACACATCACTAATCAGTACCGTTTTTATAGACTTATAGCATGCACTTCCTCAAGTGGAGTTAAAATAATTTTCTGGTTTATGACTAAGCACTTTCTTCAGCCTTTAAGTGGTTTCAGAGTGAGGTAGAATAAAGCTGCAATGAGGTGACAAGGACATCAAGATGTCAACAGAAACGAGCACAAAAACGGTGC
The DNA here is from genome assembly GCF_001660625.3 of Ictalurus punctatus. Taxonomy (NCBI): domain Eukaryota; kingdom Metazoa; phylum Chordata; class Actinopteri; order Siluriformes; family Ictaluridae; genus Ictalurus; species Ictalurus punctatus. The sequence continues at coordinate 20,745,679 of NC_030431.2, forward strand.
TGAGAGTTTACAACAAGCAAGACAAAGAGTTTCAAATGGAAACTGTTTTCAAATGAAAACTGCTGCTGTATTGCAAATACAAAAAAAATACAAAAAATTAAAGTACTAAAGCTGAGATATTATTACTTCATGTTCTATAGCTTCCAAGAGCAAAAAAAAGAGAGAGCAAAGAATAAAACGGTGCAGACTGCCACAGGCTCAATAGAATTTAAATGAGGGGAAAGTCTCGAAAAAGCACATTATAACAAAGCAAAACGACTCGAGCTGAAGCAACAGCAGTTCCGGGATTCATTTGTAGTGACAAGGAGTCATTTAAGGCAATGGTCATTACCTTCGGAGTTATAAATCAACCCAGTGAAATACTGTTTCTCCGGCACGCAGAAGTCTAAGACTTTATTTTTATGAGAGATTTGTGAGTTTTAATCCTGAAGAACTGGGAGACCAAGTCATGTCGGAAAGATTGTATTTAGGAGTTGAACGCACACGAACGTCACCACAAAGTCGTAATTACTAGAGGGGGAAACTCAGGATTGCCTTTAAGCCCAGAGATTCTGAGTTGTGGGCGTGTCAGTAAGAAAACACGGTGGAATCAGTGGATGCGACATCTGTAGTTGATGGTAAATTTGTTGAAAGCTACACAAAATACGACAGCACCGTACAATTCGATATAATATGTAACGATAAAGTTTACATTGGCTTCATAAATGGATTTAAAACATTAAAAAAAAAAAAAAAAAAAAAACACACCTGACGTGCATTCTTTGTTCTTCAATTTCTAGAAGTATAGTTAGAAACCTTGCTGTATTTTTTGGTAGTTAATTAAGCGAAGGTACACCACCATCTTGCTGCAACCAATGTGACCTGAATACACCCGATGTCGTAATTCCCACCTGACTTCCCAACTCGTAAATACGAACTTCCCAGGAGGACTTTACGGCACGATCATTGATCCTCACAGGGTGGGAAGGATGGCTTCCATTTCTAAGCTGTCAATCAGAGCTACCAAAGCATTTAGTGCTTGAGAATCAATGTCATGAAGGGTTGGATTGTGGGACTGATCGGTCAGATTGTGTGCACAAAACTTGTTTTATTACGTTTAAAATTTGGATGTAAAAAGTACAACTTGGCATTACTTTTTGCTGAGAGAGAGCTACAAGCAAAGATGTTTCATGGGATAGTTGTTTAAAAAAAAAAAATCTGAATAGTGGTGGGATTTGGAGCGTGTAATTTGTCCTATAGTTACCAAGTGAAAAATCCTTCACTTTGCTAAAGACAATAAGGAGTAGTTTGTTTTCCTTCTCCGGTTGTTAAACCAGAGGGCACGGTGACTTACTGGTTAACATGTTTGGGGATTTATTTCCCGCCTCTGCCCTATGTGTATTGAGTTTGCATGCTCTTCCTGCGCTTAACGGATTTCCTCCCCGAGTCCATAGACATGCTTCGTACTCATACTGGCATCTCTAAATTATCCATAGTAATCAACTGTGCCCTGTGATTGGTTGGCACCCCGCCTTGTCCCCTGAGTCCCCTAGGATAGGCTCTAGGCTGCCCGCAACCCCGTGCAGGATATGCGGTACAGAAAATGGATGGATGGTTGTTAAACCTACTTGCTCAGGCACAAAATGTCCTTGTCTTAAACACCTAAGCTACTGATTTGTCCACCTTGTCAGCAGAAGCTCATGTGTAATTCACAAATAGACAATTAAACAACTAGAGATGAACTCGAGGTGACAGAAAAAAAGGTAAGTGATCTGTGTAAGGTATATTTATTATATGTTATAGTTTCCTCAAACCTTTTATTCAATCCATAATCACAAAACTAACAGGAGGATGAATATTAACCTCAGTAAATAAGTAAGAAAGCTCTGGAGCTGCATGTGCACTCATTCGGACCTGCACTCTCTCCGGCCTGGAACACAATTAACACAGTAACACCTAAAGAACACAGAATGTGATCTTAGCTTATCTGCTAGAGCTTGCAATACGTTCATAGGATGTGGACATATAAATAACTGTATAATTATGTTAACACGAGACGGAAAAAAAAAAAAGAACGAGCGAGTGCCCAAAAAGAGAGAGACATGCACAAAGAGCTACAGAGAGTGAGAGAGAAGCATGCTTTCAAGCGTATTTCACTCATTTAAAAATAAATAACGGCGGCTCGTTAAGTAACACACATCACAGGAATGAAAACCGGGAGCTACTCAGATGTTTTCAAATATGCGGCAGGAAGTAATATTTTTGGTGTCTTAATTGCTGAAACCGAAGCCTTTCAGTGACTCTGAGTCACTTCAAATACCTTATTGCTTCCCTCTTGTATTTATCTATGCAGGCAAACTTTACTTAAAAAAATACTGTCCATCTTTTAATATGATTACCTAGCTCAAGAGTGTTTGTAGCAAATGGACTGGTTTATACTTCAAACTAGAAGTGTTTAAGCTGAGATGCAGAGGGGTTTATGGGTAAGTGGGACAAAATTTGAACAGTGTGTCTACAACGCTGTTCATCAAACTGTTTTCAGGTAAACACTGATTGGTCGGGGATTGTTGGATGTGAACTGGTCAGCTTTAATACCTCATACATCGATCATCCAGAACATCTGCTCTGATCCCACAGAAGAGGAAGAGATACAGTAGCAAAAATTACTTTGACGTCTACCAACCATCTAAACACTGTTGCACCCTTTCATGGCAACGGTATTCCCAAACGGCAGTTAGTCCCTAATTGTTCAGGAATGGTTTGAGGAACATGATAAAGGTGTTGACTTGACCTCCAAATTCCACAGATCTCAATCTGATCGCGCGTCTGTGGGGTGTGCTGGACAAACAAGTCCGATCCGTGAAGACCGCACATCGCAGCTTACCGGACTTAAAGGATCTGCTGCTAACGTCTTGGTGTTAGATACCACAGCACACCTTCAGAGGTCTTGAGGAGTCCATGCCTCGGCGGGTCAGAGCTGTTTTGGTGGCACATGTCGGACCTACACAATATTAGGCCGGTGATTTTAATGTTATGGCTGATCGGTGTATCTGCTTCTTCTTCTCCATTCATTTTTTTTCTGCCCTCTAATGCAGACTTCTTCAAACATTTAACCAAAGGAGATCCATGTCCAACTTTTTTTTTCCCAGTCAAAATTTTCAGCCCAAACTTTTTGGACACGCATCGGTTTATTCTTTTGGTTTGTTTTGTTTTGTTCATTAATGTAAATAAAAAACTATCACAGTAACGAACTATTTTCTGTGACAGAAAGTGAGTGCGCTTCACCAGCACGTCTTTTGAAATTTAGAGCTCAAAACACCTGCGCAACGGTCATTCGTTTTTACATTCATTGGTCAATCGTCTCATGTCCTGTGTGTATGAGGAGAAAAAGAAGACGGCTCTTTTGGTGTATTTTTGCTTTCTGTTGTTAAAACGTGGAGCCCGTACACAAACTGTGTAACAATTGGCGAGTTTTTAATTATTTATTTTTGGTATTTTTCCAAGTAATTAGGAAGGACAGAAACGTACTGTATATGACTGCCCTCGCACAACACATTTACATGTTCACAAAATATTTATTTTGCTTTCTGAGACAGCACTATTGGATGCACTAATCTAACTGGTCTAATTGTTGCTATGGTGAAGTTTTCTGTAAGAAAAGGTGCACGTAGCATTTTCGGAAGGAGTCTCCAGGCTCAGTGCATTAGAACAGTCAGTGGTGAAGCTGTTCCTTTCACGATTCTAACTCTTCAGGACAGAGAATTCTGCAATTTTATGGTTTCTCAGTAAAATGACTAGCTGTGTTTTCTGTCTTACTTGTAAAAAGACACGCTGGTGAGGGGAACGACTGTTTATAGTCATTACAACATAAGCAAGAACAAGAAAGAGCTTGTTTTGTGGACGGTCCAAAAACGTATGATGGGTTCTTTAATTAATAGAATATGTACACGTTGGGGGACGTGGTGGATTAGTGGTTAGCATGTTTGCCTTGCACCTCCGGGGTTGGGGGTTCAAATCCCACCTCCGCCCTGTGTGTGCAAAGATCACCTGCTTCGGGGGTTTCCTCCTCCTCCTCCTCCAGTCCAAAGACGTGCATGGTAGGCTGATTAGCATTTCTAAATTTTCTGTAGTGTGTTTGTGCCCTGCAACGGGTTGGTACCCTGTCCAGGGTGTCCCCTGCCTAGTGCCCTGGGATAGGCTCCAAGCTCACCATGGCCCTGTGTAGGATAAGCAGTATGGAAAATGGATGGATGGATGTAATCATTGGCAAATTGTTGTGATATGAGAGGAATAAATCCCCTTTCGAAATATGATTAATTCCTTATAACATTCTATGATGTTTTCTTACTTAATGCCTCTTACGCACAGTATCAGCGCAGATCACAGCAGTGTTGCGTCACATCCACAAGCCGTGTTACATCTGTTAGTAGGCAGGTAAGGTCTCCTATAAGCCTGTTTGTTCGCCACGTATCGTATGAGCTGCTGTTTGCCTTCACAGGACTCAAAAGAAGGACATCAGGCACATCCCACACTGGCTGTGTGATCAAGAACTAGCTAGTGGATATCAATTAGAGAGAAAATGGGCATATTTTTCCAAGATGAAGTGGCAGAAATGGGCCACAGTGTGCTATAAGACTAATATGTAACACTCTGACATCTTTTCCAAAGCTGTTTCCAATGCACCTGCCATGTTCTGCCATTTGGGACTCTCACAGGATATTAAGTTTGAATCCTAATAAAAATGTAATTGCACTTGATTGTATTGGACTAACTTTACAGACTTTCAGAAAGGCTGCCCAGTTTACGTAACCACTACATTTGGTGTGGAGAATGCTTGCAAACATTGCTGTTTAATCTCTCTCTCACTCTTTTTTTTTCCCCAGCTAAAACGAGGCAACACTTCCAAGCTGTCCATTACAGCTAAAATAAGGCTGTCTGCTGTGGGGATTTATTCATTAGAATTTAAGCACCACAATAAACTCGCCATCTGTTTTCCAGAACATCCAAATGATTACAACATATAAAGGACAAATAAAAACAGAGAAAAAAACAACAACTGCTATTTAGGAAAGAATGTCACTTTTTACAATGATGATCATGCTTTACGAATTATATTGGTTTATAGACCACAGTGCTGGTGACACTTTCTATAAAGGCTATAGCTATAATTATAAAACTATGAACGCCTTCATAATAAACATGAGGCTTTACAGCTGAGGTCATAAGTCGACATACACCTTTTTAGAATCTGCAAAATGTTAATAATTAAAAGAAAATAAGACGGATCAATAGAACTGCATTTTGTTTTATATTGTGTACTGCCCTGAATACACTATTTGACATAACTGATGTTTACATATAGCCCACAAGGCACAATGATAGCTGAATTTACACAAATTAACTAGTTCAAAAGTTTACATATGCTTGATTCTTAATCCTGCGTGATCAGTGACTGTTTTTATGTTTTGTGAGAGTTGTTCATGAGTCCCATGTTTGTCCTGAGCAGTTTAACTGCCCACTGTTCTTCAGAGAAATCCTCCAGGTCCTGCACATTCTTTGCTTTTCCAGTATCTTCTGCATATTTGACCCCTTTCCAACAGTGACTATGATTTGAGATCCATCTTTTCACACTGAGGACAGCTGAGGGACTCGTACATGAATATTCCAAAAGATGCAAACATTCACTGATGCTCAAGAAGGCAACACCATACATTAAGAGCCAGAAAGAGGGCTGTTGTAGCTCAGTGGTTAAGCTGTTGGACTACTGATCAGAAGGTCATGAGCTCAAATCCCAGTACTTCCAAACTGTCACTGTTGGGCCCTTGAGCAAGGCCCTTAACCCTCTTACCCCTTAGTTCCCACAGTATTATGTCCCACAACCCTACATTCCCCATAGGAACAGCACGCCAACCCTGAGTTCCCAGGCCAAAATCAACATTTTAATTTAAACATTTTTAGGCATTGAAACAACTTATAATAATGTATTTGTGTAATATTACTTTGAAAATGAAGCAGTTCAGTGTTTTCACTCCACTTAGAGCACAATTCTTAACTAGAGAAATGCTCGCTAAAATCCTTATACTCATTTAGAAGTACCATACGAGCATCAGCATGGTCAATGCCTTTGAATAAATTCAAGTAAATAATAAATAAATAAATAAATAAATAAATAAATAAATAAATAAATGCATTTTAGTGCCAAAAGTCAAGTTTCTGGTGATAATCAGACCAGCAGGTAGTGTTTTCACGAATGCAAAGAAATGGTCCCGTTATGACTCCAGACCCCTGCAGTGTCAGTCACACTGGTTGATGCTGAAGATGAAGATGGATCAGGGTCTGAATCAGGAGAGTTTGCATCTCTATCAGTTTCAGTCTCAACGTCGCCTGAACTTTCAGTGCGGTCACTATCTAGAATCCTCGCTCTCGCCTGTGTAACTGTGTATTTTTTTTTTTTCCACTGTTTTAGATGTACCTGAGTTCACTGTAGGTGTAACTTTAGCTGGAACACGATTAGCTTTTCGCTTTGGCATTTTTAGTTCACTTCTACTATTACACCAATATTCACGCTTGGATCTTCATCGTAATGACGGCGTAATGTCATAATCACGTCGTGACATCATCAACCTTCCGGGTTAAAAAATAATAATTAAATAATAAGGAATCATAGCAGAGTAATGCCGGTACACCGGCCTTACGGGAATAACGTTTACACTGTAAAGCCGCTATATCGGCCTTACGGGTATTTGGCATAGACGACCAAGCCGGTATTTCGTCCTTACGGGAATAGATCAAAGACAGGCAAGCCGGTTTTTCGGCCATATGGGGTAAGAGGGTTAACCCTCAAGTGCTCAGTTGTATAGATGAGATAAATGGAAGTCGCTCTGGATAAGGCCGTCCACCAAATGGTGTAAATGTAAACTTTTGAACAGGATGGTCGTGTATATTATTATTTTATTTAAAGATCTTATTTTTTCATTTGGTACTGCATGAGCACCATACCAGGAAGTGGATAAAAATAGTTGCACTCATTACAAGACCATTGCCCAATCCAATGTAATGAGCTGCTTTAAAACAAAATGAACTGATGCAAGTGAAAAACAATCCTAACTACTGACTGAACTTTTAATGAGAACAGGCAGGTCACTTCTCTAAAGCTTCTAATTCAGAGCAACAGCCTTTCTGTAGTTTTTTTTCCCCTCTCTCTCTCTCTCTCTCTTTCTCAAATTCTGTAGACTCTAATCACCATGCCTGAGAGATTTGTAGGTTCCAATTACAGTGAAAACCACTCATGTCTGAGCTTCTATACATACACGATGTCGAAGCCTCCATGTCAAATTGTGTTTGACTGCGCCGGCCGCCTCGACGTCACGACAAAGCCATGCATGTTGCCTGATTCTGACATGTCCATGTGGAACGTTCTCTTTGATAGCACAAGACATCAGAATGACATCAAAATTACAAACGATAGTCGAGACCAAAGTGGACGAAAATCCCCTTAACGTTTCATCAACTACTTTCTCAGATCAAGTATTGCATGGCCAAGCCACAGAGTACAAACAAACGGAAAAGAAGAGGCAATTTTCAGGCTGCTGTTATTCATGCTAGGTCACCCGTCAAAACAGCAGCAGCAAAAGAGCCGGAAATCCTGTCATCAGCGACAGAATGATGAAAAAGGGCCAGCAGTGGTGAAAACACACTTTTTATTATTTTTTTTTATTTTTTTTAGAAAAACATCAAGCAGTGTTGATTAATTTAGTGTGATTAATTTCCACTTCAAACATTCATATGCACCAATAATAATTAAATAACACTCACGCAAAATCATCTTCTCCTTTCCCTGAGCAAAGAGTCTTGTTCGCTTTAAAAAAAAAACAACAACAAAAAAAAAACATCTGGAATTGCGCAGGTCTTTGTTTGTCCGTGTTTGTTCTGCTGTTTGAGGCTGTCCGCCAAAACGTCTGAGCTCTCAAGGATTCCTTAAAATGACGGATTATGAAGAAAGAAAACGACTCATTACGAGTAGGTCACGTCTCAAATCGCCTCGTTTTTATTTTTTTTTGTTGTTGTTCTTTTATTTCTCTGTGCTTGATTTTTACAGGCTGGCTCAGCAGCGGCCAATGAATACATTAAAAGCAGATGAACTTCAGACGGATAACCCCAGTTGGAGACCGAGCTGTTCCAGAACATGATTCACGGTTGGACAGATTGAAAAATATGTATATGTATATTTTTAGACCTATTGCTTTGAGAGTTTTTGGAAGAGCACCTATAGCGAGCCAACCCTGGAACTGAAACGCTGGCGTTATGTATAGGAGTGTGTCTGAGATGAGAGGAGGTGAAGGGGTCATCCTGGATTTGTATGAGGTGACTGCATGTTAAAAAGAGGCGCCACGATCCTGTTGCTGTCTTTCAAAATCGCACACGTGAAGTGGTTTAATTATACGCAGCTGTCGATGCGCGACTTCCTGTGAGGTGAGCAAAGTGCACAGAGGTAAGCGCTTAAAAAGGGAAGTGTCACATGTTAATGCATTAAACATTATGTGTCTGTACAAAAAGAAATAAAGGGGGGGATAATAATAAAATAGCAATGCCCTCTCTATTTGCCTGAGGATTCAATGAATGTGAAAATGAATTAAAAGACAGTCCTTTTGTGACAACAACTTTGCAGCTACAATCTCTGCTATCTGGGTCTATTTTTTTTTTAAGCTAATCTCGGCCTCACAGAGGAAGGCTGGCTGCATGAGATTGAGAGGTAGGACGACGCACTGGTGCCATGGCCGGCTTCTCAGTATTCCAGCCACTGATTTGAATGTCAGCAGTGATAAAGGAGGCTTCTGGGCTGAGGATGAGGGGAAAAAAAGGAGGGGGAACTAATCGCAGACTCTTCCTCCACTCGCCTCAAAGCCCTGGAGACCATGTCAGATTTTAAACCTGCATTGTGGCCCTGCCAGACATCAGTCCATCATACTCTCTCCATCTTTTTTTATGGGAATAAAAAAGTACAGGAAAACGAATGAAAGGGACTCCATCTCACCAGCTGTTTAAAAAGAACCTAACATTAACGTCAAAAGAGATGGGCTAACCGTGGCGGTTTTATTTATTTATTTATTTATTTTATTCTTAGTCATATTTATTTCTTCTTTTTGCCCTCAGGCAAAGTTTGGAATACTGCCTGGTTCAAGTATGAATATCTTTTTTTTGTTGGTTTTTTTTTTGTTTTTTTTTCTGCTGACAGAGAGCTCGGATGACTGACATTTTTCTTTGCCGCTCGTGCCGTTCTATTTACCTCCTGCCCGCTTCAGAGCTCGCTATGTACTGCAGATTGACTTTCCATCTAGAAAGCTATCAACTGAAGTTTTGCCGGGTGAATGTCAATCACACACGTTGCTGCTTTCGAGCGCTCTCCTTCCTTCTAAGTGGACACACAAAATTACATGTTGATACACAGGCTCATACATTTGTACACCGCCGAAATGGTGATGCAAGACAAAAAATATCTTCACTACCTGTGATAAATTGGGTGTTACGTCAGACAGGAAGAGACAGCAACCTTTCAGAATACACAGACAGTCTGAGAGTAGGAGGCAGTGTATATATTCGAACACTTTGATAGAAGAAAAATGCTCAAGTCCAATCTTTTTATTAAATCTTTTATCTTCATATGTGATACAGATCGGTCTCTTTCATGACTTTGAAAAGCAAGACTTTCATATGTGGTACTGAATGAAATCAAATTCTCATAGGATATAGATCTGACAGCATTAGACTAAACAAGCTGACTCATGCGAATTAATGCGATTTTCCTGCCGAGATTTATTACCTTGGAAACAAAAAGGACGCAGAAAGTGCGGGCGCTGAGGGTTTGAATTGGATTCAGTTGAATCGTGTCGTCGATAGGTTGATTTTTTTTTTTTAAACAGTTTATTTATATTTTTGTCGAACCAGTATTCCATCCATCTTCTACCGCTTATCCTTTTCAGGTCACGGGGAAACCAGGAGCCTATTACAGGGAGCATCGGGCACAAGGCGGGGTACACCCTGGACAAGGTGCCAATCCATGGATATGCCAATCCATGTGATATTCAAATAACTAAGCGGTCCCTTCAGTTTTCACGATTTTGCAATCGTAGAAATTACCTCAAAATCAAGTAAGATTAATGCAGATTTTCCGCAGATCTGGGCCGTGACGCGTCCCGTGACGTCATCGCGACGCGCATTCTTCCGAAGCCGTCTTCGATTCACGTGCATCGAACACGAGTACAGCTGAAAGGTTTCATTACGAAAGACCACGAAAATCTAATTCATGCGATTGTAATCTCGCCAATTCAAGTAGTTTTCCACAAAACACACACAAAAAAACTTATATACATTTAAAAAAAAAAAAAAAAAAACGCAGCAAAATCAAGCATTTTTGACCGCAACAATCACATAAAAATCTGCAAAGTCCTGTACGGATTGACTAGGTACAGTACCAACTAACCGCTTAAGCGAATTACAACCACAGTGTTGCTAAAGACGATATCAGAGTTCTTCAACCAAAATGACTGAAGACATAGCACTTAAAGTCACGTGTATGCTGCTTAAAATTTCAACGCACCCCAACGTACCACACCTTCCTGTGTCCCTGGCCGAGTTACAGGCTGCACGTTTAAAAGTATTAAAAATCAAACTATTAACACAAACGTTACTCGAAGAGACTCGCATATTGGAAAGAAGAATAAGAAGCAGTGGTGATTATGTTCAAAAAGTGAGATTAATTGCGTTAAATAAGAAGCAATCTAAAAATCCAGTTGTAATTCACACTGTCAAAACACTGCCGAGTCACAAAATAGAATTACACTGAACTGCGCGATTCATCATGATGCTCTGCTTCCGCATTCGGATTTCTGGAAAGCCGCTTTGAGACAGACAGTACGTTTACATGGACAACAATAATCCAATATTAACGTGATTAAGACAATACTCTGATTAAGAAACTACCATGTAAACAGCAATTTTTTATTACCTTAATCCGATTAAAGTCGTACTCGAAGTAAACACAAAACGAATTAAGACGTGTGGAGTATTCCTGTTTTAATCGCATTATCGACGCATATTACAGACACGTACACACCTTAATCACACTCTTAACGTCGTGTGAGAGTTTTCAGCGCATTTTGCGACAGGACTCGTACACACACGGCAGTGCTCAACCGTGTTACAGCAAACAAGAGAGTACGTCTGCGTCCCAAACCACGTACTTACCTGCTACATAGTAGGCGAAATACATGTATCTCAGCTACTATATAGTAGGTAAGTATGCGGTTTGGGACGCAGCCCATGGCTATAAGCCGCAGTCGTCTATTTGCACGTACAGCATGACAAATAATTAACCGCACTTGAAGCTTTTGTAAAAAAATTAAAAATAAAAACATCCAATACTGTAAACGGTACCATAACGAAGACAAAATGCAAATGGCAAGACCGTGAGCTTCGGATGTGAGATCAATCGTGTCTTTACTTTGCAGATCGTATGAGGTTGCTATGATACTACTATCAGAATAACGACTGTGTAATTACTACACAATGTTATTTTCAGGAAGTTCACATTAAAACAGACATCCGCTGCCTTCACACTTCCAAGCAAAAAGCCTGAAAGTGAAATTGGGTGCGACAGGATGGTTATGTATTTTCTACTTGGTGTGAAAGCAGAAGATATCCATGTTTCAACAGTTTTTCACTAGAGTTCTGACTCGGGACTCGGTGTGTAAGCCCTCTCTTGCTCTCTGAACTCAGAGGAAATGAGGCTCTTCTCTCAGCCCTCCATGGAGTCTATGTTGTCTGGATATTACTTCAAAAGCATAATGCTTCTTCACAGAAAATATCTGCACATGGACATTTTGGAGTTAGGCCTAATGCATTTTTAAGTGATTTCAGCAGAGGTCCCCCCCCCACAAGTTTTCTTTTATCTATCCACAGAGTTCATTTCATAATGAGCAAAACAACATTTCCAGCCCATAGTTTTGTAACAATAAAACACTGACATTATGTATGAATGAAGAGACAAAATATGTGGAAACTAGCATACAGAATAGACCACTTCATTCATTTATTCTCTTAAACAATCCTGTCTTTCTCATTCACATCTGGATCCTTTAGAGACAGTCACCTCCAACATTCTGTTCCTGCTCTGCTTTTCACTTATGAAAGTAGATTTGCATTTACAGAAAGAAAGAAACAAAGAAAGAAAGAAGGGAATTATGTCCAATTGACAGATGTTCTATGAATGTATTTCAATGATAAAATCTCAAACTTGAAAAATGGGCAAGTGTTACGGATCAGAATGACTTTGACAAGGACCAAATTTTAATGGCTAGCTCCTCCAAAACAGCAGGTCTTGTGGGGTGTTTGCACTATGCAGTGGTAAGTACTTAACAAAAGTGGTCCAAGGAAGGACAACCGCTAAACCCGTGACCGGGTCATGGATGCCAAAGGATCACTGATGTGAGTCGGGAACAAAGGCTAGACCATCTGGTCCGATCCCACAGAAAAGCTTCTGTAGCAGAAATTGCTGAAAATGGTCATGCTGGCTATGATAGAAAGGTGTCAGAAAACACAGTGCATCACAGATTGCTGCATACGGGACTGTCTAGCTGCAGACTGGTCAGAATGCCCATGCTGACCCCTGTCCACCACTGAAAGCTCCTACAACAGGCACGTGAGCATCAGAACTGGACCATGGAGCAATGGAAGAAGGTGGCCTGGTTTGATGAATTACGTTTTCTTTAACATCATGTGGACGGCCGTGTGTGTGCATCGCTTCAGGAACCTGGGGAAGAGATGGCACCAGGATGCACTATGGGAAGAAGGCAAGCCAGTGGAGACAGTGTGATACTCTGGGTAATATTTTGCTGGGAAAGCTTGGGTCCTGGCATATATGTGGATGTTACTTTGACACGTACCACCAACCTAAACATTTTTGCAGACCGTGTACACCCCTCCAAGGCAACGGAATTCCAAACAGCAATGGATTCTTTTACACTGCGATAATTGTTCAGGAATGGTTTGAGGAACATGAAAAAGAGTTCACGGTGTTGACTTGGCCTCCAAATTCCCCAGATCTGATCGAGCGTCTGTAGGATGTGCTGGACAAACAAGTCCGGTCCATGGAGGCCTCACCTCACAACTTACAGGACTTAAAGGATCTGCTGCTAACGTCTTGGTGTTAGATACCACAGCACATCTTCAGAGGTCTTGTGGAGTCCATGCCTCGACAGGTCAGAGCTGGTGTGATGGTACTGTACATGGGGGACCTTATTAGGCAGGTGGTTTTAATGTTATGGTCAAACTATATTATATAATATATATTCTTAATTACTGCTGAAAAGATGTAAACACACAGTTTGAATAGAATCTGTACACTCACGCTGAATTAATTCATCTTTAAAAAGTGTTTGAAGAAGAGGGTGTGGAATCAACACAGCGCTGACCTACCACATTTTTTAAATGTATAAATGGTATGGTTCCTGGCATAGACTCATACATTGCATATTAATGTATCTACAGTCAAACTGCAGCCTTGGAGGACAAAGATCAAATCCAGATAAAGCACTGAAAACTGTGTACATCAGATTAAAATAATTTACCAATGCAAAGTAGAGGAGCAGCATCATCTTTCTCCTTCCTGCTCATTTTTATAGAGAACGAAGTCACTTAGTTGGTTCTATTTATTACCTCAGCCTTGAGAGACAGTTTTATACCACGCGTCTGACAACAATTCTAATAAACAGACTTCGCTTGATGCTGCTAGATTGAGTGCCATAAACCAGCAAAGGAGAAAAGTACCGTGCACAAATCCAACACAAGAATCCAAGCAAAGGTGGATGATGATAGAGGTATTGAGAAAAATACCACAAAATGATGTTTCCACAAAGGTTTGCATAACGATATTTATATGCACAAGTTGGGACAATAAAAAATAAATAAATCCGTAAACAATCTGTGTGAAAAGAAATGAGAGTTAGAAACAAATAAAAAAAAAAATCAAGGAACACAATTAGATCTATGTTACTATGAGTAACAAAAGACATAGTCAGTATTGAAGTATGGAAGATGTTTTTGTTTTCAATATTGTGACAATCATGAATACAATATATATAACTAACAAACATCACTAACAAACAAAACACTGAACAAGGTTCACTCTGGACAGATCTGCATTTACTGAAAGAAAGAAAGAAAGAAAGAAAGAAAGAAAGAAAGAAAGAGGAAAGAAATGGCAGGGAGAAAGGGAGGGGGTAAAGGGAAAGAAAGAAAGGTAGGGATGGATGAAAGAAAAAGAAAGGTAGGTAGGGATAAAAGAAAGAAAGAAAGAAAGAAAGAAAGAAAGAAAGAAAGAAAGAAAGAAAAAGAAATGTAGGGAGGGATGAAAGAAAGAAAGAAAGAAAGAAAGAAAGAAAGAAAGAAAAAGAAAGGTAGGGATGGATGAAAGAAAGAAAGAAAGAAAGAAAGAAAGAAAGAAAGAAATGATGAGAGAGGGAGGAGGTAAAGGGAAAGAAAAAAAGAAAGAAATAAAGAAAAAAGAAAGGTAGGGAGGGATGGAAAAAAGAAAAAGAAAGAAAGAAAAAGGAAAGAAATGACAGGGAGAGAGGGAGGGGATTAAGGGTAACAAAGAAAGAAAGAAAGAATGAAAGAAATGACAGGGAGAGAGGGAGGGGGTAAAGGGAAAGAAAGAAAGAAAGAAAGAAAGAAATGACAGGGAGAGAGGGAGGGGGTAAAGGGAAAGAAAGAAAGAAAGAAAGAAAGAAAGAAAGAAAGAAAGAAAGAAAGAAAGAAAGAAATGACTGGGAGAGAGGGAGGGGGTAAAGGGAAAGAAAGAAAAAGAAAGAAATGACAAGGAGAGAGGGAGGGGATGAAAGAAAGAAAGAAAGAAAGAAAGAAAGAAAAAGGAAAAGGAAAGAAATGATAGGGAGAGAGGGAGGGGATAAAAGGAAACAAAGAAAGAAAGAAAGAATGAAAGAAATGACAAGGAGAGAGGGAGGGGGTAAAGGGAAAGAAAGAAAGCTCCCAAGATTCTGATCGAGTATTACAGCTCAGAGGTTGATGTGAACTTCATAAGGTGCTAGTGTATTAACGATTCTGTCCGCACGGCACGAATGCAGCAAAAGGCAAAATGAGAGCAGGGAAAAGCTAAAGTCACACAGTTAGTCCTGTAAAGCAGCTTAAAAGTTGTGCACCGTGCATCCTAATACATCCATTACAATCCTATGAGAAGACTCATGTGCCTCCGGGTGACTTCTGTGATTGAAGTTTGTGACTACACACACACACACAAACACACACACACACACACACACACACACACACACACACACACACACACATACAGGTGAAGGTATGCTTATAAAAGATAAGGGGAATGTAGAAATGCAGGTAGGCACTGTATCAGCACAGACATCCTGATGTAAGCCTGTTCCATCCATTCCTCTGGCTTTTCCCACCTGTCTGGTTCCTTCTTGCTTTGTTTCTCACTTGCCTCCACAGCCTCTGTCTCTTCTTCACACTCTCTTTCTGTCAGACTCTCTTTCTCCTTCTAAAAGCCATCACAGTTGCCTTGCCGAAATGAAGTCGCTGTCACTGAAGCCCTGGCAGGGCACACAGCAGCAAAGTCAGCAACCTCCACTGATGCTCAGAAAGTCTACAGCACAAACACAGATCTTCTATCCCTGCATCCAGGGAGCACACACACACACACACGCACACCAGAAGATTTGTCAACTATATTTAGCTCAGGTCGACGATAAGAGTTGCAGGAGCCAGCAGTAGAAGGCTGTCAGGCTTAGGTTGAGTTCGATGCAATCTTCGACTCTGTTGCCTAGACTCGATGCCAGGCAGTCTGGGAGGCAGCTATGTGTAGGATGGCTGGGTCGAGTCATCGAGTGATCATGATGTATAGATAAGCTGTTGCCAGGGAAACTGCATCACAAAATACGATACGGTGAGAAGACTATTGGGATTCAGGAGGAAGGAGTGTTGGATGAAGTAAACAGTGGCCATAAAATATCCAGCCACATATCCATTTCTGCTATCCTTGAGGTCAAAAAATGGAATTTGTGCCTGTTTTGGGGGTTCCTGTGTTCAGCAATGAATTTACTGCTGATGTCACACTCCACAGTAGTGGTTAATGGCTCATATGAAACTCAGTTTTAAGAATTCGCTTTAAGAATTCGCAGTTTTTCATTCTTTTATTTAACTAGCCTACTTGGTTTAATTGTTATAATTGTATTGTGGCAGTTGTATACAAGAGTTTTACCATCAAAAAAAGCTTTAGTAGTTGTGCTGCGTTGTTTTATCACCGTACCAACGTTATTGTGGAGAGGTGTGAATTGTTTGATTAGCAGGGGGATCACACCCCTCTCATTTCCCATCGCCCTGCTCACAAACAGATAAACGCAGAGTCATGCTACTCTACACACGGTTAAGGCTCGATAGGTCCGGGGTTCAAGCCCCAGCACTGCCAGGTTCTGTGTTACTGATCAGAAGGTCAAGCTCAAGCCCCAGCACTGCCAGGTTCTGGGTTACTGATCAGCAGGCCATGAGTTCAAGCCCCAGCACTGCCAGGCTCTGGGTTACTGATCAGAAGGTCGGGGGGTTCAAGCCCCAGCACTGCCAGGCTCTGGGTTACTGATCAGAAGGTCGGGGGGTTCAAGCCCCAGCACTGCCAGGCTCTGGGTTACTGATCAGAAGGCCAGGATTTCAAGCCCCAGCACTGCCAGGTTCTGGGTTACTGATCAGCAGGCCATGAGTTCAAGCCCCAGCACTGCCAGGCTCTGGGTTACTGATCAGAAGGTCGGGGGGTTCAAGCCCCAGCACTGCCAGGCTCTGGGTTACTGATCAGAAGGTCAGGGGTTCAAGTCCCAGCACTGCCAGGCTCCAGGTTACTGATCGGAAGGTCGGGGGTTCAAGCCCCAGCACTGCCAAGCTGCCACTGTTGGCCCTTGAGCAAGGCCCTTACCCCCTCTCTGCTCCAGGGGGCTGTATCATGGCTGACCCTGCGCGCTGACCCCAACCTCCAAACATACTGTGGTAAGCGAAGAAAAGAATTTCACTGTGCTGTAATGTATATGTGATAAAGACTCATTAATATATAATCCATTTGTTTATACCGATTGAAAATGTCTGATAATTGGTATGCCAGAGCACTGCGAGAAAGGGTTATTGTAAACAAACCCATCTACTGAACAGGTATCTGGTACATACCTTCTCTACTGGCTTGATATAAAGTAACAAGCTCTCAAGGTTTTCATGTATATATCAAATAAAAGGAAAGGAAAGTGAATCAGAGTCTAGAGTAGGATGCATGTTTTCAGTCTTTTTTTTTTTTGTAATCCTAAACCTGGTTTACATGGTAGGATTTTCATCCTGATCGAAGAGTTACTTTGTGTTGCGGGTTGTGAGTCGAGATCAGCAGTCTTAGAACACATACAGGTGCATCTCAGAAAATGTGAATATCGTGGAAAAGTTCTCTCTTTTTAATCCCTGTAATTTAATTCAAAAAGTGGAACTTTCATATAATCTAGATTCATTACACATAAGTGAAATATTTCAGGCCTTTTTTTATTTAAACTTGATGATTACAGCTTACAGCTCATGGAAATCAAGACTCTAGTATCTCAAAATATTCGAATAAACAATTTATAATACAGAGATGTCGACCTTCTGAAAAGTATGTTAATTCATGCAATCAATACTCGGTCTGGGCTTTGATCCTTCTGTATGAATTACTGTATGAATGCGGTGTGGCATGGAGGCAATCAGCCTGAGGCACTGCTGAGGTGTTCTGGAAGCCCAGGTTGCTTTGATAGCGGCCTTCCGCTCGTCTGTATTGTCGGGTCTGGTGTCTCTCATATATTCTCTATGGGGTTCAAGTCAGGCGAGTTGTCTGGCCAATCAAGCACAGTAATACCACGGCCAGCAAACCAGTTACTATTAGTTTTGGCACTGTGGGCAGGTGCCGAGTCCTGCTGGAAAAGGAAATCAGCATCTCCATAAAGCTCGTCAGCGAATGGAAGCAGGAAGTTCTCTAAAATCTCCTGGTAGACGCTGCATTGACTCTCGACTTGAGGAAACACAGTGGACCAACACCAGCAGATGACCTGGCCCCCCAAATAATCACTGACTGGAAACTTCACACAGGACTATAATCAATTTGGATTCTGTTCCTCTCCACTCTTCCTGCAAACTCTGGGACCTTGATTTCCAAATGAAATGTAACATTTACCTTCACCTTCCCCATGATTGTGCTTGTGTGTACTGAACCAGATTGAGAGATTAGAGGCTCAGGAAACCTTTGCAAGTGTTTGGAGTTAATTCGCTGATCAGACCTCTCTCAGGTCGACTTTTCTGTATTACAAATTCTTTATTCTAATATTTTGAGATATGCGGTTTTTGATTTCCATGAGCTGTAAGCCGTAATCATCCAGATTAAAACAAAAAAAGGTTTGAAATATTTCACTTCATGTGTAATGAAAGTTCTACTTTTTGAATCAAATTACAGAAACAAAATGAACTTTCCCCAATATTCTCTTTTTTTTTTTGCACCGGTAATGTGACGTTCACCAACAGCTGATTTGTGCCATTATGAACAAAGACTGTTCACGAGGACATTCTGACACAATCATAAATATTTTACTAAAATCTCAGAGTGTGCCCGCTGCTACAAAAGCCACCAACAGGAGGACGGTATAGGATGATGCCAAACTCACGGGACAGCTACAAATATGATAGAGATGACGCTGAAATTCAATTCAATTCAGTTTTATTTGTATAGCGCTTTTAACAATGGACATGGTCCCAAAGCAGCTTTACAGAAATATATGATTATAGATTTATATCCTTAATGAGCAAGCCATGAGGAAGAAACCTTGAGAGGAACCCGACTCAAAAGGGAACCCATCCTCATCTGGTGACAAAGAATAGTGCAATTATAATCAATTTCCTCTTCTATAACCTATATATGTACTACATGGTCAAAAAGTGCCATTGTTTAAACAGGAAATTCGTTATAGTTTTCACATGAAGTCCTAATGCTATCATAGCAATTGTAATCTTAAGCCATTGTAGCAATACTGTAATACTGCATCAATTACAATTTAAATGAAACAAGATAACGGACAGAAAAAAATACCAGTATTACATCAAGCTCATTTGAGAATGTTTGATGACGATAGCACGACGTAGTATTCATCATATAATCTGACATGGAGAACACATTACCATACTGTCTTTTATAGATTTCAGCCAAGACTTTATTGGGTTCATCTTGTATAGTGTAATGAGTAATAAACTTAAAAGGCCACTGAAATCATACAGTCTAAAACCAGCTTCATACTACAATAAATCAGACGTTGTTCACTGCTATTACTTCGCTCACATGTGCAAAGAAAAAGACCTTCCAAAAATCAATAGATGTCTATGGGAGACACTTACTGGAGAGTGCCACTGGAGTGGTTATTTCTGTAATGCACAGTACTATCCTGTATAGGCACGTGTGTAGTATTATATGGTCTAGACACATTTAAGGCTTATATAAACATGAAAGCCATTTTACACAGAGAATCTCAATAAGCAGGATAATTGGGGTCAAGAAAAGGCCCATTTCTCGGGCTGAATGGACATAAGTCTCTGAGACTCAACGGAATGCCATGAGACCATTAACGTACATGTTACTTTGGCATGCTTTCCCATGGAAAGAACAAAAAACAAAAAAAAAACACAAAAAAAAGAACAGGTGGCTGCTGAGGACGATTTAGCTGGTAAATCATGACAAACAGGATCCTCTAGTGCCCCCTAGTGGGCTTGGATTTTTGCTCCTCACCACTTTAGCATGTTATATTAGAGAGGAGAGGACATATGCATGGTTTGCAAAGACCAGAAAGGTAGAAGAGGGAAGAGATACTACTTACAAGTGGTGGTTTTACGCTTAAACAGGGAGAGGGGAAATGAAGAGGTATAATATGATTGTCGCTTTTTAATTGGCGCTCACACAGTTGTTAAGCTGCTTCAGTCCCATTTACTCGGTACACTGCACTGAAGTGACAGTAAAAACCTATTAAAAAGGAGCCCAGCGACTGCACTGGACACGTTTTAATCCATGAATAAAATAAACGTTGCATATCTTTCCATCTGAGACGCGGCGAGCGTTAGGACTAATTGGTACGGAACTGAAAAGTAGCATCATACCTGACAGTGAGGATGAGGGTTGGAGCAGCCCATCATGGCTCCTTTATTCTCGAAGATCTAAAAGGAAAGACAGAGAGAAAGAAAGAGAGGAAGTAAAAAGAAGTTGACATTTAATTAAAGAGTAGAGCTGCATGTGTGTGTGTGTGTGTGTGAAAAGAACACTGACGCTCTGAATCATGGTGTTTGCACATTTACACACAAACATATACATTATATACATTATATATATATATAAATAATGTATATATGTATATATATGCATATATATATATATATATATATATATATATTTATATATATTTGTATATATATATAAATAATGTGTGTGTGTGTATATATATATATATATATATATATATATATAATCATATCTCTCCTGTCATAGAGAATTTTAAAACTTCCCCAGGCTTAATAAATATTGACTTGTCTCGAGTCTGTAAATCTAGGCCGCAAGAGGGAACACATGCTCTGATGCCTTTAGCAGAGAGGAGATAACCGGCGGGCTTATCTGACGGGACGCAGGAGCAGAGCACAAACAACAACAGGGGTGCTCTCGAGAAAGAGAAAGAAGGGTTTCGGTGGTCCTAGACCTCACATGGACTGTTCGCAAGCTTTCCAAGTACGCCTTTGTGACTGGTCTGACGTATAAACAGGTTGCCCTTTAACAACTCGTGCTCGTGAAGGCTTTAATGGTGAGCTGAATCTGAATACATGCCTTTGGTGCTGTGCTGGATTTTTTGCCTTTAGGGCACAAAATCCACACCCAGAGCAGAGACTGATGCTTTTGTGATCTCTGTACCACTTTTACAAGGTTCTACACTTTTAATTCACTTTATACCTCTAAAAACAGATAAATAACCAAACAAGCTGGTATCAAGCAACACTAATTTCAGTCACAGTTCTACCTCATCCAGTCTGTGACTATATGTTTAGTTCCTAGTTTATCCTCGCACACTAAATCAGCTTAACCCTGGCAATTTTACGAGCTTTGGCAAGCTTCAAAGTGCGTGGCCGTTCTGCCTTAGAGGCTGTAATATGCTCAGGGAGCCTGGAGGAACACGCCACACTGCTGAACGTCGATCAGGCCTGAAAAGTCCTCGCTGAGAAGCCAGCTCCCAATTGATCCAATTAGTAAAGATGAGGAAGGCTGCGGGAGGGAGCTGGGGCTAATGGCGTCCCCCGCTCAGCCTGGCTGTTTTAAACACAGATCGTTACAGGAGAAGAAAAGCTGCAGAAATGACAAAGATGCACCCTGGAGGGCAACTGACTTTTAGTACAAATGTTAACAGGGTTTGCAGGGTAATGCTAAAACTCCCAGTGTGTTTAATAACAAGGAAAGTGAATGCTCCAGCAACACTAGTTAAAGCTTTATAGTGTTTGAATTATTTTTGTTTGTTATGGTGGAGTTTATGAGACTCCCAAAGCCTTTAATCATAAAGTAGCCTGGCTTTTAGGATGATGCTGTCTAAATACAGTTGAGGTCATAAGTTGACATACACCTTGTAGAATCTGCAAAATATTCATCATTTAAAAAAAAAAAAAATAAAAAATAAGAAGAAGGATCATAAAAATTGCTGCCCTGAATAAGCTACTTCACATAACAGATGTTTCCATATAGTCCACAAGACACAATAATGACTGAATTTACACAAATTAATCAGTTCGAAAGTTTACATACGCTTGATATTAATACTGTGTGTTGTTACCTGGATGATCAGCGACTGTTTTTATGTTTTGTGATAGTTGTTCATGAGTCCCTTGTTTTTCCTGAGCTGCCTGGACATTCTGTTTTTCCCAGAATCTTCCGCATAATTGACCCATTTCCAACAATGGCTATATGATGTTGAGATCCATCTTTTCACACTTGATGGACCCATACAGAATGATTAAAAAAGGTGCAAACATTCACTGATATTCAAGAAGGCAATACACTATATTGACATCCAGGGGGGTGTAAACTTTTGAACAAGATGAGCGGTGTAAACTTATTTTGTTTTAAGAGCCATTTAGTACTGCCGTTCAGAAGCGACATAAGATATTGATAGAAGGTTCCCAGAAGACAAAATAATAACAATATACACCAATCCTCCTGTTCAAAATTTCTTAATGTATCATGTTGCCATCTTGAGAATCAATGAATGTTTGATGTTTGTAAAACTGCTTTGGAAAAATGTTTGTGAAAGAACAAAATGCAATTTTTATGATCTCTCTCTCTCTTTTTTTTTTAAATTATTAACATTTTGCAGATTCTGCAAGGTGTATGTAAACTTATGACCTCAACTGTGGCAGGAATTAATGAATGAAAACTGTAATTAATTAATGAAAAACTATAGTTAAAAAAAAAGGAGATAAATTTTCCATACATTTTCTATACCGCTTATCCTACAGGGTCGCGGGGAGTCTGGAGCCTATCCCAGGGACCATGGGACACAAGGTAGGCTATGTTTTTTGAATATTTTTTAAATAAAAATTCACTCACAGTGACTCTAAATTGTTGCACTATAAAAGAAATAAACCACTTCGGGATGTGCTGTTATTGGAAAGTAATCAACTTAAAGGTAGTAACGGTAACTCCACTTCATGTTGTACAGCATCACGCCATCCTCCAGTTGATTATTTTCCTATAACTGCACACTCCAGCTTGTTTTGTTCCTTACATAAAATTCTAACCCCTAGAACTAACCCTAACGTTAACCTTCAGTTTCAGACTAGCTTCTTACCTGCACCCATGGATAGGTGGGGCCTAGCTCCTGAATCAGCTCCGCCCACTTGTCAATCACCTTGCGGATCTCTCCAGACTGCATCAAGGGGAGAGTGATGTCCGACCACGGATGGAAGCACATGACCTTACTGAGAGTGCAAAAAAAAAAAAAGAAAGCATATAAATAATATATCTTAAAACTTAAGCTCATTTTTATCTTTTATCGTTTTTATTGTGTCATTTCATATTAATATTCAAAATATTAAAGCAAAACAAAGCAAGTCCATACACTGAGACAATTCTTCAATTAGAATGAAAAGAAATGGCACCCTATAAAAGGAGGATGAGTTAGTGTGTGTCTGTGAGAGCTCGCACGCTGCAGTGGCTGAGCTGCATTACTGCATTCCAAATTTAGGAGACATGCTTTCAGTATTTAGTCGTCATTTTGACAGCTCTGAGAGCTTCGCCTTACATTTTGTGGCTGCCTTAAACACAAATCTTTACTGCTGATTGGCATTTATTCAGAAAACATTTGTAAATCTGGCAGGAGTTATTTTATTCAAGATGACTGATAAATGAGGCCCACTATAGCACCATTCTCACTATTTTGCATGGCGTTCATATATAGATACTGACTGCCTTGAAATGCACAAATTGTACATGATTTTACTGCATCCAAAACTGTAATCAGAAGTGAAAATTGGCAAAAGAACATGAGCTTTGTGTGGAAGATTCAGGCAGGTCAGGTCAGAGGAGGCTTTGCTGCACTAGCGCACTTCGGCTGGTGCACTAATTGGCTTCCAACACACACGTCTTTGATTCGGAGGAGCCTCTGGAGACTGAACGGTTCAAACCGATGTAGGGAAACACACAGCGTGTAATTTTAGCTGACGATATTATTCAAACCAAACGCTGGTAAAGTTTTACTTTGGTTTTGAGTTAGCAAAAGAGATGTTCGTTTACAAGTAAAAAGAGTGGACAGGGGAGCTTTAACAGACTCACAGCACCACCTAGTGGCAATACAAAGCGACAGCTTAGATTTCAGATTGGTATGTAGGACAGTATACAAATAACGGACGTTCAATTGGTCTCAGTTATCCCAAAGGTAAGGCTATTTGTCATGCCACTGTTCTACTGTTACATTACAAGTTTATTAAATTGACTTAAATTTGTTTACCTAAAGTCTGTCCTTGATTCTTATAGTATTTAGCATAGTTGATGTTCAATAAGGACTTTTGTCCAAACTGTCACATTTCATTGCCATTACCACCAAAAAATACATTAATTTTATAATTATATATATATATATATATATATATATTAGTTGAAATTTTTTGCTTCTAAGACAAATATTAGTGGTTTTTACTCATAACACAAAGTTTTACTTATCCACTGTCAAAAATTACATCTTAATTCTACCAATATTTCAGGTGAGCTTGCGATTTTTCAAAATTACCACAGATTTGGGCCAAGACGCGTCATGTGACATCATCACAACGCGCATTCAGCTAAAACCTTCTTTGATTCACGTACGTCGAACATGAGCACAGATAAAAGGTCCCATTCACTATCAAATACAGAGATTCTGAATGGAGGAACGGTCTCAGATCCCTTGCCATGTATTCTCCAACCTCACCGGGCATTACAGGAGAAGACTCAGAGGTGTAATCTTGGCAAAGTGAAATAGCACAAAGTAGTAACTAAAAGAGTGCCAATAATTGTTGCACACCTATATTTAACAAAGATTTATTTTTTATAAACCTGGGTTGTGTTTGCAATTGTTTGATATCCATGAGAGCAGAGTATTTTTGTGAATTTTTTTTTAAACAAAAGATCAAAAGGTTAAACAATAGAAACAAATTTTCATAGCCTTCTTTGCTCATATTTGCCAAGGGTGCCAATATTAGTGGAGGGCACTGTAAATATCATGATACGTATTGCGTACCATAGAAACACCTTTGGGAATCATGATATGATGCTTTTGTCATAACAAAATGAAAAATAAACATAAAATAGAAAGGCTTGGAAGGTTTTGGTTCCTGTGTTTTCCAGCACAAACGTAGACCACAAGACAAAATACAATATATACGTACACACACATATTATATATATACATATACATATACACACACACACACACACACACACAGAATAATCTTTTATAAATGAATACAGACAGCCATTTGTTCTGTATCCTTACTCCAGTAATAAAAGTCAGAATAACAACTTTATTAAGTTAAGAAACATAATAAAAGTAACTCTTCTTCATAAAAGGGGACAAGATGACTAGCAGAATGTCTCCCATAGCACAACAGAGCCGGTGGGGATTTTTTCCTTTAATTTGTAGCTGATCTGTACATGTAGCACATATTATACAGTATATGTACTCTACAGGGCATGCTATACACCAGCCTACAGCGCATAAAGCGAGCCAATGTGAATAAACTATAAGCATAATTTTGTGGATGTTCTAGCAAACAACACCAGCCTCGTTCCACCTCATTAAGGAAGTACACCGCTGCCGTTATAAGTCACGACTCTATAACCTCTCGGTATTGATTTTCACTCCGATGTTGCAAATTAGAAAACACAAAAATCATTTAGCCTGGCCCCTTCCCTTTTGCTAGCGTCCTCTCTAGAGAGCAAGTGAGGATTTTGTGCTTCAGCACCGTTAGCTGGGCATTAACAAGCCGAGCGAGAAAGTTTTATTCACACCTCCATCACTAACGAACCTCGTTCTGCACACGGTCATCTCGCTGCGGCTGTTACAAAATACACCTGATGGAGCAAGTATATCTAACAGTCAAATATGGTTCAAGTTTAGATCTTTCATCCGTTTATTGGCGGGCATCCACCATACAAATCTTTACCATAGAAACGATAACCTACTACAACAAACACAAATGAAAGTAAATTAAGACTTTCTGACCAATCAGCATCGATAATTCAACACTGCTGTTGTATAAATCACAACGCTGCACCGTACAGTGCACTATATAGTAATCATGAACACTTGTGTTTCGTGTTTTGTGTGAAATGTGTTTCGACCTAGATGACAGCTTTCTTAGTTTACTTTTGACTCATTTGAAGATAGCATTAAAAGTATTAAATTAACAACAACAAAAAAAAACAGATCAGTCACATGAAAAAAAAAAAGAAAGTACGCCCCTATGTTTATCACATCTTCAAATCCATAAAATTAGAATCAGGTGTTGAAGACTGGGTGCCAGTGATTAGGACCTGCTCAGAGAGTGCAGATGGAATCTGTCTCATTTATAACCCTCTCATATCTAGTGTCTGGTGTTCCCTTTGTTATTGAGGTGTGTGGTGTCATCATGACAAGATCTAAAGAGTTCTGTAAGGCCTTCAGTAAAAAAGGTTGTGGATGCCTATGAGTCTGGCAAGGGATTTAAAAAGATCTCCAAATAGTTTGAACTACACCATTCCACTGTAAGGAAAATCATCTACAAATGGCGCAGATTTCAAAGGACTGCCAATTTGTCCTGGACTGGAGCAAATTCAACACAAGAGCAGACCTTCTGATGCAAAATGAAGTCTCTAAGAACCCCAAATTTTAATCACAGGATCTGCTAGTAAGTCTTCCAACTGTTGGTGCCAAAGTGCATGCTTCTACAATCAGAAAGAGATTGCACAAATTTGACCTGCATGGGAGGAGTGACAGGAAAAAGCCTTTGCAAGACTACAGTTGAGCCAATAGGCAAAGACCAGGCCTTTTGGAATAATGTGCTCTGGACAGACGAATCAAAGATAGAGTGTTTGGCCACAGTAACAGCAGACATGTTTGGCACAGACCAAAGACAGCTTTTCAAGAGAAGCACTTCATACCAACTGTGAGGCACGGTGGTGGAAATGTTATGGTTTGGGGTTGCTTCACTGCCTCAGGGACTGGACAGCTTGCATTCATTGATTCTATGAATTCTGCATCATATCAAAGAGTGCTTGAAGATAATGTGAGGCCATCTGTCCGAAAGTTGAAGTTGAACCGGAAGTGGACCTTTCAACAGGATAATGATCCTAAGCACACTAACAAATCCACCAAGGAATGGCTCAGAAAGAAGAGATGGAGTGTTATGGAATGTCCTAGCTAAAGCCCAGATTTGAATCCCACTGAAATGTTGTGGGGAGATTTTAAATGAGCAGTGCGTGAGAAAACCCTCAAACATCTTCCAACTGAAAGAATTTTGCATGGAAGAGTGATCAAAAATTCCAGCAAGCCTGGTGGACAATTATGCAAAACACCTACAAGATATTATTTCTGCTAAAGGGGGCAATACTAGCTTCTGAGGTCAATGGAGTACTTACTTTTTCCAAAGAAGAATATCACATCTATTGATATTTCTGTTCAATAAATGATTGAAAAAAGCTCATTTTCCTAGTGGTTTTGTTCAAGAATATCAACTTCTTCATTAACAGGCACTGTTTCAAAGATGATCAAATGTTTGCTTGCCAAATATGTCTAAAAAAAAAAAAAAAAAAAAAAAAAAGCCAACAATTTCCATGGGGTGTACATATTTTTTCACATGACTGTAGCATTTTACCAATATAGTTATTTGGTTATACATATAAGGTTTATCATTGTTATGTAAAAGAGGATGAAGCTTTCTTACCAAACACCTCTTGCAGGTTTGGTCTGGAACAAAGGATGATGATCTGAACCTGTATAACACACACACGCACACACACAAAGATGAAGTTCACTTCTTTTCAATTCTATTTTTATATGATTATATGATTTATGAATGAGCTATACACAATATGAACAAGCCAGAGTAAAGACATTAAAATCCAGTCAAAGTGGCCATATAATGAAATAAAATACAGTACATGCTACACTGCCTATCATAATTATTAAAGACATCATCTGGACTTCACCTGAGACTATGGTAACGTGCTACATGTTAACAATTACTATTGATTCTATAGTAACAACTAGCACAGGGACTTATTGTAGATGCTCCACGTAAACGGATATCCATTCTTTTCTTTCTCTTATTAACTTCTTGATAGAGAGAAAAAAAAAAGAGAGTCTGGTCAGGGAACAATTTTTGATATCTGCGACAGTGCAAGTGATCAAAACTTAACAACATTACATAAATCGATAAAAATATAATGTGTTGTTCTTTAATAAATAAAAAATTGCTGTGGTATAAGAGGAATAAAACACTTCAAGACATGCTGCGGGTCTGTAAGATCATGTATGCGGAAGTGGGCGGATAGCGCGATCCTCTGAGTGTGTTACGTTGCCCTGTGATGCAGCATGAGAAGCTGTTTGGAAAAAGATGCCATCGACTAACTTCACATGTCTTCACATGAGAGAGAGATAGGTATAGATATAGATATAGATATATATTAGATGTTCAGCACAAGACCTCGGAGTGCTTTCATTCTTCTATCCTGCATTCTTCTATCCTGTATTCATCCTTCTGTAATAAACTTTTTCACCCGAGAAGACGAGTCTGCGAGTGTTGTCTAGTTTCCACGATACGATATTGCAGAAAAGATCATTGATCATGATATCAATATTATATTGTCATTATCGCCCAGCCCTAATTACAGTCCCCTCTGAAACTACTAGAACAGCACGGCCAATTCATTTGTTTGTGCTGTAGACTGAAGACATTTGGGTTTGAGATCAAAATATGAATATGATAAGAGAGTTTAGGATTTCAGCTGTTATTTCTTGGTATTTATATGCAGATGTGTCAAACAACATAGCACATTTTGTATCAGACCACCCAATTTGTAGGCAAGCAAAAATATTGGAACATGTGACTGACAGGTGTTTCTTGCTACCCAGGTGTGTCCTATTAGATTGACTGTCTAATCAATAAATAGCTCTGAACCTCTACTCTTGGTTTTATCCTTCAGTTTCACCTGTGAAGACTTGATTTAATTGTCATTTTAATTTCCTTCAAGACTTATCTGTTCCTATATTTTTGCTCGCCTAAAAAAAAAAAAAAAAAAAAAAAAAAAAAAAAGGGGTGGTCTGATAAAAAAGCTTCTATGTTTTATGTTGTTCAACACATCTAGGTGTAAATATCAGGAAATAATCGAGCAAGCTGAAATCCTAAACTCTCGTCTCATATCCATCTTTTGAGCTCAAACCCAAATGTCTTTGGTGTGTAGCACAAAGAAATGAATTGGCCTTGCTGTTCCAATAGTTTCGGAGGGGACTGTACAGTACGTGTTGATTGTCCGTTATGTCCTACAGCTCACCTGTAATAACCCTGATCATGTATCTAAAGCAGCAAACACTTTACCAGGATCTGGAGCATCTGGTTGCAGTGCAGGGAAATCATTATCAAAGAGGAAAGTGCTGTCGTAATCAGGATTCACCTAGATAGAATGATTGGGAGAAAAAAAAAAAAAAAAAAAAAAAAAGATCAGTAAACATTATGTAGACTGCGGTTGAATTTCAAGTTTAATGTAATAATTTGCATGTGATCACCAAAAATATTTCACCCCTATGTTTCAGGAAACTATTGGGAGATGTGAGCAGAGTCAGCCAAGAACATCTAACACTTTTTTTTAATAAATAAATAAATAAATAAATAAATAAGGTGAAATGATTCATAGTTGTACAAGGACAGGTGAAGACAGTAAAGAAAGGAAAAGAGAAATCATTATTTCCTTGCTTAGAGGACATTTTGTAATGAATGCAAAGACATTAGTTTCCTCAGCAAGCTGGATTTTTTTTTTTTTAACGCTTCCATAAAGGTACCCACAATGCTCAAGGCTAAACTTTCATAAGACACTAAAAATCGCTCGAGTAGCAAAAGTCTTTACAAAGCGACACATGCAGAGACAATGAAGAGGAAAAGCTGAATCTGGATATAATAATCTGCATTTCAAGCACTTTAAAATATAGAAGAAACTGAAGGCTAAAACCAAGTGTAGATCCATCCATCCATCCATTTTCTATACAGTTTATCTGTCAGTGTCACGGGGAACAAGCCTATCCCAGGGAGCATCAGGGAGAAGGCAGTGTACACCCTGGACAGGGTGCCAATCCATCGCAGGGCACAATCACATACACATTCATACACTACGGACCACCTACCATGTATGTATTTGGACTGGGGGAGGAAACTGGAGTACGGGGAGGAAACCCCCGCAGCACGGGGAGAACAAGCAAACTCCACAGTGGCGGGAATTGAACCCACTCACTGTGCGCCCTTCCAAGCGTAGATGTTCAGAGCTATTTATTGTTGAAACAATCGATCTAACAGGGTAGCAAGAAATACCTGTCGCGCTGTGCTATGTTATATGTCGTGTAACACATCTACATAAAAATACCAGGAAATAACAGCTGAAATTCTGAACTCTCTTCTCATATTCATCTTTTGATCTTAAACACAAATGTCTTCAATGTACAGCAAAAAAAATTAATTGGCCTTGCTGTTCCAATAGTTTCGTAAGGGACTGTACTTAACCACGGTGGGACGTAACCATGATAACAAGCATAATTAGCAGTTTAGGTCATATCTGTATTTACACTTCACTAGGACTGTTGCAGTTTAACTAATCAATTTCATTATACATAATGAAATTATTTACAGGCTACAGTGCATGAGAATGTGACAAGTACAGAACAACATAACACCCGCCGAGACGCAACCTTGATATGCGTTTGTGTGTGTGTGTGTGTGTGTGTGTGTGTGTGTGTGTGTGTGTGTGTGTGTGTGTGTGTGCGCATGTTTTCAGCTCTAGACAGTAAGTAGACAAGCAAGATAGCAATATATTGCTTGTAATAATATGTCAGAATATAATGAACTTGCGAGAGTAAACCAGTGTTTCTCAACCAGGGCTCCGCTGCCCCCTTGTGGTCCGTGGCATACTTACAGACGTTAAGTGGGATTGTTTCTAATAAATATTTTAATTGTGGACAAGTGGTACTTTTGTTCAATATTTCAAAATATACTTTAAATACATTTTTACTCCCTTTCTATTTAATTATTTCATTTAATTTACCCCCTATGTTTAAACATTTGACGGTGAAAATTAGGTTTCATTGTGACAAAAGGCTAATTAAAGAAAGAAACATATATCTGTTGATTGTATAAGTATTTACACCCCTGAGGGAAGAAGTACCTGGACTCCATTCAACTACAGCACTGTCTTTCGGACGAGACGTTAAACCGATGTCCTGACTCTCCGTGGTCGTTAAAAATCCCAGGACACTTCTCGTAAAAGAGTAGGGGTATAACCTCGGTGTCCTGGTGAAATTCCAACACTGGCCCTTATCTATTATGACCCCTAATAATCTCCATCTGTGACTTGGCTACATCACTCTACGCACTATGGCTGCCATCGCATCATCCTGATGCTACACACTGCTGGTGGTTGAGAAGATTTCCCCCATACAATGTAAAGCGCTTTGAGTGCCTAGAAAAGTGCTATATAAATCTAAGGAATTATTATAATTATTATATTATTATTATCATTATATAAATAATTATGTGACTTCCGACGTCAACTAATTTAGGGGTTTCACAGCAGCGGGGGTGAATATGAGCTCACAGGGGTCTTACGCACTTACATCTTTTACATTTTTTGTTTTGTTCTGTAAATAATTTTGCAAATTATACTCACTGGCCACTTTAATACGGACACAATCAGAATCAAAGAATTCAACAGCGCTGTGGTATAAGTATAAAGTAAATGCTACCTTCAGGCACATCTTTCAGCATTTCCATGCCACACTGAAGTGTAGCTGTTTATGATGAATGATGTTTACGAGAATCTCACCTCGCCATTGGCTCTGGTGCTCCTGGGACAGAGGGGATTGTTGTGGTCATGACGAGGGACGTTGCCTTCTGGTACTTTCTCCACCTGCCCCTTCCACGGCCGCTTCATCCGATGGGCTGAGACCAGAACCCAGGAATCACGCAGCGGGTTGTACCTCAGATGCTGGTGCTCTGAAACAACAAGTCATAAAAGCTTATGGAACCGGAATAGATTAGCAACCAGTGACGGCTTTTCATGATGATAGGTTAAAAATCTAGAAAACTATATATACACGCACACTTTACGGAAGATAGACAGTGCTATTCACGTTGTCTAATTTTTTTAAGCATATCAAGAGCATAATCCTCAGCTGGGTTCATGACGTTTAATCTGAATATCAAACACGGTAATCAGAAAAGTTGGAACCTTTTTGCTCAAACCAGAAAAATCACTAAACTTAAGATTCGGTCATCTGTCATTCTGTGTAATTTGTACCTTCTTTGGGCAATGTGTGCTTCGTATATCTACTTTCTGAGGCATTCTGAGGGACAAAAGGATGCTAGATTCAACTTCGTTACACATACGACTGCATTTCACAGGCGCCTTCTCAATTACTACTGATGACGTGTTAAATATACACCCGAACGGAGAGGAAATCTAGGGGGTGTTTGACTCTGTGTAATCAACCTGACAGGACTGTCACTGACTGGCTGAGTGAAGCTAAAGTCTGGGTTAGAAAGGAATCAGCCCCAGCCTCATTTACTTCTTCATACCATTATGAGTGTTATTTTGTGACCAGTGGTGGCGCTGTTGTACCTGGTAACACAAAAATCCAAAAATAATCCACCTTCAAACATTTGTTAATGTCCCCGTGTAAGTGTTCAACAGAAGCCGTAAAAGGACATGCATTACGATTTTTTTCGTTCTCGTTTTCTCGTGATCTCCACATAACAAAAGTCATTTTCTCGCGATATAATGAGCATTTATTGGTCACATATACATTACAGCAGAGTGAATTTTTTTTTCTTCATATATCCCAGCATGTAAGGTGGCTGGGGTCAGAGCACAGGGTGCACAGGTAACCCTCTCTCCCTGGAGGAGAGAGGGTTAAGGGCCTTGCTCAAGGGCCGAACAGTGCTGGGGCTTGAACCCCCGACCTTCCGATCAGTAACCCATTGCCTTAACCGTCAAGCCACCAACGCCACAAAAATAACAAAAGTTGTTTTCACGACTAAATTTTTTCTGTATACTCGACATATCAACATGTTTTTATTGTTCTGGATGCAGCAAAAGCTTAACGCAATCCCGCAGCAACATGGATGAGCAAAATCGTTTTTACTTTGATCAGGGACTCACTCAAGCTGAAATAGCTCCATGTATAACTTCCACATTAGTGTCTGACACTTGAGAAGGAGACACCCCTCCCTCTTAATGTGTCAATAAAGTCATTCTCTACAGCAGCCACTTATTAAATGCATGATGGCAAAGACAGCAAACTGCATGCAACACCAGTTTCCAAGGCGCAATATTTTCTCATGATAAAATTACATCATGGGAAAACAACTTTTTATTATTTCAAGACCATGACAAAAGAAGAAAGGAAAAAAATGTATGGTATATTACGGGGGGGGTGTAGAGTGATTGCAAAAGGCCTGCAGCGAGACTTGGTGGCAACAGGCACTGAGGTTTCAGTGAGCACAGTAAGGCGCGTACTAAACGCAGGATGTTTCCATGCCAGATCTCCAAGATGTACACCACTACTGACCCAAAAGCACAAGAAAAGTCGCTCAAAATCATATAAATAAGCCACAGAAGTTTTGGGATTCTGTTCTGTGGAGCGATGAAACAAAACTGGAACTTTTCAGCACGATGGATCGGTGGTATGTCTGGAGGAAGAAGAATGAAGAACGAACACTCTGTCCACAGTCAAGCATGGTGGTGGCTCGGTGATGTTCTGGGGCTGCTTTGCATCCTCTAGCACTGGAAACCTACAGCATGTGTAAGACAAGATGGATTCATTGAAGTATCAGGAAATCCTGGGAGAAAACCTTATGCCGTCTGTGAGGAAGCTGAAGCTTGGGACGTCATTGGACCAAGCATACCTCAAATTCCACCAAGTCTTGGTTGCAGAAGAAGTCCTGGAAGAATCTACAGGGCCATCACGGACACCTGAATTGAACCCCATAGAAAATCTCTGGTGGGATCTGAAGAAGGCGGTTGCAGCACACAAACCCAGGAATATTACTGAACTGGAGGCCATTGCTCATGAGGAGTGGGCTATGATTCCTCAGGAACGCTGCCAGAAGCTCTGCATCTCATTTGCAGCAGGTCATAACAGCAAAAGGGTGTCTACTAAGTACTAAAGATACTTGTCATGAAGGGGTTGAATAATTTTGAAACTGGAGAAATCATTATAAGTTGCATTCTCGGTTGAATTTGGGGAAACCACTACCCTGGAATATTTCAACTCCAGTCATGGTATAAAAGATCCCAAGACATGAACTTGTTTAAATGGTAGATTTGGTGAATTACAGGCTATTTACTGGAATCAGACATTAAGGTGAGGAAAGCAAAAGGTTCATTTAGTCTGTTTGGTGGGAAAGAGGCTATTTGGATTATTTATAGCATACAAAAGTTTTTAAAAATCCAGATTTAGTCCAAATGCAGAGCTTTAATCAGGTGACTTGTCACGAGATGACATGTCAACAGTGTGTGTGTGTGTGTGTGTGTGTGTGTTATTTTAAGAATGTTACATTTGTGTGCTGCTGAAAAGAATGACAGTTAAAGTGAGAATAATGACTATCCCTGCCAACTGCACAAGTGTGAAGAAAATAAGGGGAAAAAATAAACAAGGGTCTTGCATGTAAACATACAATAGTTACCTCTGGGATCAAACTGGATTTTGCTTGCAGTCTCCGTGGTATCCATGGCAACCTATAGTCTATAAAACGAGCTAAAAACACAGCGTTATTAACCCAATGCTCAGAAACATTAGTATTAGTGTTATCCGTGATCACTCAATCAGGATGTAGGAGGCATGTTTCTTTTCTTTAGGTATGCGTGCGCGTTTTTGCGTTGAGTTTGCGCAAGAATAGTTTCCACTGGATTTTACTTAAATAACATTATAGAAATATTATGAAATAAGCACTTAAAAGTCTAAAATGTATTTAAAATATGTTACCGCTACTTTGTATATGTTTTCTCATCGCTTAAGCTGCACAGAATAAATTCAAATATATATATGTATATATATAAATATATGTTGAAATGCGCAATCAAGCGCCGTGTTGATGTTCAGGATTGCACCATTGCATCACGCTTCCTACAACAGATCTTACATTTCATTGAATGAGAGCTCTTTAACGTGACTCGTGATTGGTCGAAATTGATAAGCTCATGCACGTCATGGCAGCCGAGTTCATTGGTTTGCCATGCTAGCCTGGTAGCTAGCAGAGTTTCTGAAGGAGTTTGAATGAAAGTGTGTCGGGTATTTGTTTGTTTGTTTGTTTGTTTGTTTGTTTGTTTGTTTTTCTGCGTAGGCGTTTTTTTTTAATGTTGCATTGCAGTTCATCGGTTTCGACATAATGTTTGTAAGTAGAAAATTGTTGAAACTCGTGGTGTTTGTCGGAGTGTTGGTGTTAGTCATACAGTACTTACAGTACTGGTTAGCCAGTAAACAGTATGTATTTACAAAAGAGGACGTCGCCAAACTGGCCAAGCAGTACTCAGGTGAGTTCACCTGGAAATGATTGAATGAGAAGTGAAATGTTGTGTTGTGATCCTGAAGTGCATGCAGCTGCAGCCAGCTGATTAACTCTGAAGCATGGTAGAAGCATCTAGCTATGTGCCATGTGTTTCTATACTCAGCATGGCATCCAGTGTCTTAGCTAAAATTATATTTCTGGTTATCAGAGATGGCCATTTGATCTCTAGCCTGCCAATTCCATCAGATTAAAGGTCATTTGACAGCATGGCTGCTCTGACCACCACTTGTATGACAGATTGATGTGATATCAGATTGAATGCACAGGCATGGCCATTCCAGCTCTGACCTCAGATCAGATCTCAGAGAGAACTGTACTGTAATTCCTATGCATATAAATCATTCAATAAGCCAAAGCAATGGGTGCGGAGCCTATCCTTGAATGCGCCTTGCATAAACCTTGAACCCTGGTCCATCACAGCACACCATGCGCACACACACACATTCATACATATGAACAATTTAACATCGCCAATCCACCTAATGTTTTGGGGAAGTGGGAGGAAACAAGAAACCCCAGAGGAAACCCACACAGACATTGAGAGAATATCCATCCGTTTTCCATATCGCTTATCCTACACAGGGTTGCGGGGAGCCTGTAGCCTGTCCCAAGGAACTCTGGGTACAAGCAGGGGACACCCTGGATGGGGTGCCAGTTGGTACAATCGCATACACATTCACACGCTACGGACAATTTTGGAAAAGCTAGTCAGCCTACAATGCATGTCTTTGGACTGAGGGAACCAGAGTACCCGGTGGAAACCCACTTTGGATTGGATGAGGAAATCCCCTGAAGCAGGGCAAAGGCAGGATTCGAACCACAACTCCAGAGGTG
This sequence comes from Ictalurus punctatus, assembly GCF_001660625.3. NCBI lineage: Eukaryota > Metazoa > Chordata > Actinopteri > Siluriformes > Ictaluridae > Ictalurus > Ictalurus punctatus. The sequence continues at coordinate 20,781,925 of NC_030431.2, forward strand.
TGAGGCAAACATGCTGAACGCTAAACCACCACGAGAGACGATACAAAACTCCAAACACAGTTACACAAGCTCAGGATGGAACTATGGACTCTAGACCCTGTTCACTAGGAATTCTACTCACTGTGTCATTTTGCTTCTTCCTATGAAAATAATGCATATTTAATTAACAGTGTACTTTAATGATAGTTAGGATTGATGAACTGAAAGCTGACCAAAAGGAGGGTTTTTTGTTTTGTTTTTTTTAAATAATATATACTGAAAACTGGTGCTATATTTATTAATAAATTCCTTTCTGTCACCCGGTTAGACTTCTATGAAAATATGTCAAGAATGTATAGTAAAACCCAGATCTATCTAGCTACTATCTTTCTTGCTCTGTCTGTGTGATGTGTAGGTCAGGATCATGAGCAGGCCTTCTCTAAAGTAGTGGTGGAGTTGCGGAAACGCTACCCGGGCCACATCCTGCCTGACGAGGACCTGCAGTGGGTGTTTGTAAATGCCGGGGGTTGGATGGGCTCCATGTGTTTGCTCCACGCATCCCTCACAGAGTACGTGCTGCTCTTCGGGACCGCTGTTGACACAAGCGGACACTCTGGTAAGTGTGCTTAGTTGAGTAGCGTGACATAAGGTACGTCATTTGCGCCCAAGACCTAGAGCAGGCAATCATCCTTAATCTCTGTCCTATTTCTCCTCAATTCCTTCAGTACAAAGCAAGTTGCTTCATGTTACGTCTCATCCTGTGCACTTTCTGTCTCATTGCACTTTGAAAGGTCAGGTCAGGACGGGGTTTAGTTAACCTTTGAATGCATTGGCAAAGCATAAAATCCACATTGTACAACACCTTCTCCATAGGACTGCAAAACCTTCAGTGAGACTTGTAGGGGAATTTTACAGTTAAAGACCCAGATGGGACCAGATATGATCGATCAATTGAAGAAAATGTTACTGAAGAATAGTTTGCAGTTTCATCAGCAGAAGTCAACTTCACACTCAGCAAGGACTTCGTAGGTCACTCTGCGTACACACTCATTACAGCAACAATTATACAGAGCCGGAAACTTTCCAAAAACCTTCTGATTAGATAACTAAGAATAGTCAGTAGGCACTTGTAAATCTCATAAGCTTGAAGATGCCATTCAAATCATTTGATATTTTTAAAGATTAATGTTGATTAATAACTCATTACAAATCACTCAAAGGAGATATACATAATATAATGTAATATAATATAATGCTGCTCATCCTCTGTATACAGCCTTAGCTTATACTATGTACTGATCTACACTGATCCATTTTGTTTCCTAAGGTCGATATTGGGCTGAGATATCAGACACTGTAATTTCCGGGACGTTCAGGCAATGGAAAGAAGGATCAACTAAAAGCGAGACTTACTACCCAGGTATGAAAATAATTAGAAGTATTCCAAGTATCCATTTGATGTCATCATTTAAAGGAATACTCCAGCATGTTCAACCTAATCTTTATTTACCACAACTAGGCCTGTCACGATAACTACTTTTGTTGGACGATACATTGTTGATATAATGATAATTTAATAGCATAATAGTGCAAGTACACCCTTCTGAAGAGCAGTGACCTTTTAATTCTTAAGATTGTTCAGACGTTCCATATACCATAGAGCAGTAAATTGGTGGAAAAAATGTGTATCCCTTAAATAATGAGTATCCCTTTTAATTTGTGGTAATTCTTCTCATAATGCAAGCTTTGAGGAAATGCAATCTTAAACGGTTGTGTGATTGGATTTGGCTTTGGCAGGTGACACAATCGTGCACTCGGTGGGCGAGGCGACCTCAGTGCAGTGGACCTCGGGGACCTGGATGGTGGAATACGGCAGAGGATTCATTCCATCCACGCTGGGATTTGCGCTAGCAGATACTGTGTTCAGCACACAGGACTTTCTAACACTCTTCTACACCTTCCGTGTGTACATGAAGTGTCTGCTACTGGAGGCCAACACTTTCCTGTCTGAAGCTGGTGTCTTCTAAAGACCACAGTGATCTCTGGTGCCATAGTACTGCTTCAGTGCCATCCTGTACCAGACTAACATGCAAGAGAACAGACAATCTGAGCTTATGGACTGGACTTTCTCAGGCAAATTCTGAAAGCCTGCAGAGAAAATTGAGATGGTTTCTCATAACACAAACGACATCTAGAATATCTGATTATCCTATGGTGAGGGGAGGAAAAGTCATTGTACATTGGCAGATGTTAAAATCCATCCGACGTAGGAACAAGGAATTGTTCATTACTTCCGATACCTCACTGAGCACCTTAGACTGTGAAGATCTCATTCATGTTGCTGCAGGAATTCCTGTCACCAGAATGTTGTGTGAATTGTTTATTGCAATCGTTTCTGTCCAAACGTTCTCCACAATAAAACTTTGTACTGTTCTGTGCTCTTACTTACACTTGTTTGAAACCGTCTCACAGATAATTGCTTGACTGTCTGAACTGTCTTTCATTTCATTCCTAGAGCTGCCATTCTCTCAGGTATCTAGCGGATCCAATTAAAGATATGCAATGTAACATCAGTCCTGTAGTAGCACCGAAGAGCGCCAGAGGGTTGAACGGATCCTTGAAAATTGTATCATGTTTCTTAAAGACAGGTAGCACACAATGATGGCTAGTCATGACATGGGCTAAAATCTAACATACATTTATTGTCGAGCTATTTATATATTAGGGTGCAGCAATGTGTTACATCACAAGGTCCCATCAATGGCATAAGAACGAGAAGGCAAAAAATATGGGCAAAGTATTATGCACCCTTGAGGGTTCCCGGTTCGATCCTTTGAGTCTGTGGAGATTTTCATGTTCTTCCTGTGTCCTTGTGGGTTTCTTCTGGCTTCTCCAGTTTCCTCCCACATGCCAGTAGATGGATACTGTATATGCTAGATATATGGATTATTTTTTAATTCTCTAGTTATTTCTCTTCCACACTTTGTGTCTTTGTGCCTGTGCTTCTTCCATTTCTGATGCTTTTCACTGTTCGTGAAAAGAGAGATGTTCACAGGACACATGACTTCTCATAACAGCCCGTTTCAAAGTCTGAGCCTGTTTAACCTCTAAATAAGAGTAAAATGATAGGCTGTGGGTTTTTTGTTTTTTTCTGCGAGAGAGAGAGAACAAAGAGTGAGGCTAGTGAGGGAATGACTTTGTCAGAGTTCAAACGGGGCAGAATAGGAACTGACTTGTTTCCACAACATTAAATGTGAATATAAACCGGTAAAATGCTCGAGTCATTAATAAACAAAACATTTTAATCATTGGCAAGTAATGGGGTTATTGGGTATCACGTATACAGGTCTGCCTGCATATGTGCTTGTTGAACATCCTATTCCAGATTTAATCCCCTTTTGCTGTTATAATAACCTCCACTCTTCTGGGAAGACTTTACACTAGATTTTGGAGCGTGTCTGGCAGGTTTAATCCATTCAGCCCCAAGAGCAGTAGTGATTTCAGGCGTTGATGTCGGGTGAGGAGGTCTGGTGCACAATCGGCATTCCAGTTCATCCCAAAAGCATTCAGTAGGGTTGAAGTCAGGGCTCTGTGCAGTCCACTCCCACTCCAACTTTATCAAAGCAGGTCTTCACAAAGCTCGATTTGTGCAAAGGAGCACTATCATGCTGGAACAGTGAAGGAAAATTGCACTGCTACATCATACAAAGACAATCTACACATTTGTGTGCTTCAAACATTGTGGCAACAGTTTGGGGAACTCTCACATATGGGTGGTCAGGTGTCCAGAAACTTTTAGTGTACATTTGGAATATTCAGATAAATAGGAAACACTCGACAGTCCTAGACTGTGACTTAAATTTCTATATTATTAAGGGGTTTTGATAAGAAAACTCAATCTATAAACATGTTTTGTAGAGAAATGGTAAAACATAGACACATTTGGGGGGGGGTGCAAACTTATGCACAACGTAAACGTGACGTCATGGAGGATGTGCGTGCAACTGGCTGCTGAGCGCATATGTCCTGCAGAAACACAATGGAGTTGTCCTATCAAGCTATCAAAACTGCAAACCAGGCAAGAGAAACAGTAAGTGAGCAGTAATAATTCATTTATGGCATTGTTTTTGATTTTAGCGTCTAGCCTAGTCAGGATATTAGCTCTCCGCTATCTACCTAATTATATTAACTTTAACAGTGAGCCGCTTTCCTACTGGCCTACTAGTTATAAATGAAATTAATTAAAAGAAAACATGAAAACATGTTTGTTAATTAATTAATAACTCGCACTGTGTGGAGAAATTTGTATCTTGTTTAAAAGAAACTGCTCATTTGCAACTGACAAACAGCCTGCCGAGTATTGTGTTACTAAGGCAACGTGTCACGTGATGGCTTCTAATTCATAATGGTGGAAATTTTGGCGCCATCTTGTGATTCTGTTTGGTTTCTGCCATTTATAAAATAAATAAAAGCATAAAATTATCAACAAGTGCTGTCATTTTAACAAAATGTTGTTTTTTCAGGACGAATTAAGAACAGAGACCAGAAGAAGGAATATGCTTATATTAATTTATCATCATTTAATGGAGGAAGGGTGAGATTTTGAGTTTCTGTAATAAACTAGCACACTGGGATTCAGACAAATTTTAAGTTTTTTTTTTTTTTTTTTAATAATTTCATTTAAAAGAATTTCTATATTTTAATTCACAGGTATGCGGATGCTGCGAGTGCACTGGAAAAAGAGACCAATTTTGGGTTGCGTAGGTTTGAAGTGTGTGATAATGTTGACTTGGACACAGTTCTCATGGAGTATGAAAGCTTTTATTTCATTAAATTTCAGAAATATCCCAAGCTAACAAAGAAACTGCCAGAACAAGGTAAGTGTGAGTATAACATACTCAAAGCTTTGTCTGGATGGCTATTGAACAAAGAAAACTACTGGAAGTACTAATCTGTGCTTATACATTTAATTCAGAATTATTGGCACCCCTCATGACAATGATGATGAAAATAGCATGTAAAAGGAATAACACGTACAGCAAGTGGTATTTTGAGCTTAAACAGAGGGTGATGCTGTATAGTTTTATTTGAACACATTTCTCTTAAAGTCGCCACGCAATCAAAATTGATGCTTTGTACCTTTTAGTATAAATATTTTAACCGTAAGGTTATCCATAAGCTAGTGTGCTTGAAAACAATGACAAAATTCATATTTAGAAGGTAAACGCATTCAAAATGTACAGTCTCTCTCTACAACCAATACGGATCAAAAATGTTGATGACATCATTCTGCACTTCGGCTTCTCATCAGATTTTCTGTCCAATCAAACGCTCTTTAGAATTGGAAGTGTCACGCCACCAACATTATAAATATCAAGGAACTGTTGAGCAAGATAAATCATATCAGCAGGCATTGGTTGTAAACATGCGCATTTTATTCAGTTGCCCAACGTTAAGTTCGCTAAGAAGGAAGTGGCGTGAATTCATTCACTTTCAGATTTTTCAGTTTCAAAGGTTTTTTTTTTTCTCAAGTATGGCTTAGCCTGGGCTGTGAGGTAAGCTAACCGCTACTGGCTATTTAAAAGGGGGAGGAGCCACACAATATGTCCCGCCCTGACTTCCTTGTTTCAGTTAAAATTAGGTCAAAACATCAAACAACCCAGCATGTTTCAAGGCACTTGATGAGACCTTTAACATAAAATGTGTCTTTTATGCACTCCCACCATTAATATTTGGTGAAGCCTTCCCTGGAAAGAAAAACAGCACTAAGACTCTTCTAACAAAATTGCCGACTATTGTAGAACTTTGCAACACTTCTTTACGCAGAATATTGTAAACTTAGTGGTCCTATATTTGCGCCATTGCAAAACATTGGCTTTGTGTCCTGCGGCAGTTTCTGTCTTGATGTAGAATGAGATGAATTCATCAAAGATTCATCTATGGCCATGTCTGAACCCCCTATCAGAAGCAATCAGGGTTTGGGCAGGAACATCCTGTACTTATCAGAATTCATGATGTGAATTCAATCTTCACAAAATCCATTCTGTTGCTGAACATGCTGATGGTATGTATGACCAGAATGATTGTAGTTCCAGTGAGTCTCTCTCAGGAATCACTTCTATCCTTTCTGTAACCTGTCCAAAGAGCTTGTTGTAATGAAAGTGGCATTTAACAGTTCACTCCGAAACTTAACAACCCAAATAATCTAAACATTATATTTCTCAGTCTGTTTTATTGCACTATTACCATCTGTATTGTGCATAATTATTTTTTTAATGATTTTTATATCCATTACCAGACATGAACAACTGTTTTTTTTGTGTTGGTTGTGTTCATTTTCCAGTGTTGATGGACAACAAATAGATTTTACATGTGTGCAACCTGGTGGCTTAGTGGTGAGCACGTTTGTCTCACATCTCCACGGTTAAGGGTTCGATTCAGGGGTTTCCTCTGGGTGCTCCGGTTCCTCCCCCAGTCCAAAGACATGCATAGTAGGCCGATTGGCATGTCCAAAAGTGTCCGTAGTGTATGAATGGGTGTTTGAATGTGTGTGTGATTGTGCCCTGTGATGGATTGGCATCTCGTTCAGGGTGTACCCCACCATGTGCCCCATGCCCCCATGCCCCATTTTCTGTACATAAGCGGTACAGAAAATGGATGGATGCTTGCAGCCTCTTAATATTTCAACCTCATATTTTATACTGCAGAATACCATGGTCAAAGTGGGTTTCTGGAGAATAAAAGCTATTTTAAAAATTATTTATATATTTATATGGGCTAAGGGTGCCAATAATTTTCCACATTTTTGAGAAACAATACTTTTTTTTTAAGAAATTTAAATAATTTTTTTATAAGAGTTAGAGTAATTTTAAGCATTGAAATTTTAAAGAGTGTGTAATGTTTACTTTATATAGTCATTTTGTCATTGCTGTTCTTTTGAACGATACAATATTTCTCAAGTTAACATTTCTGTATATTAAAATATGCACAAATACTGGTAATGCTTGCCTCTCTGTAGTGTACTTTAATGCTTCCACTTTTCCACCTAGGTGAGAATGGACGTGTTAGAAACTCCGGTAAGAAGAGGTCAGTATGCTTGATATTATATATGCTTGATATTAATTTATAGTGCATTCACCATCCATTTCATCATTCTTTAAAAAAAATAATAAAAATGTTTGTCTGAAAGGACCTCAAGTGTGACAAAAACGCTGCCCAGAATCGCATGTGTTCAGCAACCACAGTCCGGGAACGGGATTAAAAAGCAAGAGTCTAAGGCAGCAGGGAAGGATTGGTCTGGCACTGTGAGTTTTTTTATCCCACGAGTGTTTAAAGATGGATGTGCAAAGTGCTTTGATGCCAGATCTCACCCAGATTGCTTTTCTCAATCGTTGGCCATGGACATTGCAGCTGTCTGATTTTGTTTCAGGAGAACGGAGGATCATATCTCCCAGAGAGGAACGAGTTTGGCCTCAATGTGTCACCCATCGTTAGGAATGGAGCTGGCGAGGGGACGCAGATGAAGAAGGTAGCCCCTATCTTGCTTTTCAGTTTCGCATTTAACAAATGAAAAGACAGTAGATTAGCTTGTGGTATTTAGCATAGTCCTCCATAGGCTACAGGCTCCCTGTGACCCTGTGTGGGATAAGCAGTACAGAAAATGGCCGTATGGATGGATTTGTGTAGCATTAAACATGAAGTCTGCTATTTTTAACCTTTTTTTATATACAACTTTTTTCCTCTGGCATCTCAGATTGTGTAAACAGGAATCAGGAAATAGACACGTCTCTACCCACAGATCAGTTTTGTTTCCTGTATAATCAGAAACCTCATGCACTATTCCCGCAAGCCAGATCTCTAGGTTTAGACGTCATTTCATCTCAAAACACGTCCAAAACCCAACTTACTTACACTCCCAAGCGCTATTTGACTTGCACTGAAACTGACCAACCGCAAACTGTCACCCGAGCACATCAGCAAACATACAAGGTCACCTTGTTTACCCACTGCTGGCTGTTTCAAACAACATCTCTGAATAACATGGGTTTCTGCCAACTTTAAATACAGTAGCGATGTCCTGCTTCTGTTAGTTTTTGTGCCACAGTGTTTGATTTACTTCAGTAACCACAGAAGTGTGGTGAGATTACAACCTTCAGGATCCTGAAGCTTGTGCCCAGAAATGAGTGCAAAACACATGAGCTTGAGACTACTCATATGGGGGCGCTGTACTCATTTGAAATTTGAGTTTCAGCTAAATCGCCAATATACATTTAGTTAGTTAGTTCTGATCAGGCAGAGCTGATGATATTACATCTTAGGAGACAGTAACTGTTCCAAACCTATACCTGTATAGTATTCCACATCGATATGTTCTCTTGCCTCAAATCTAGAGATGTTTCGAATTACAATTACATTCACAAAAGGTGCTTCATTAACAGAAGTCATTCTGTTTTTAACTCTCTGCAGGGTCAACTGTTGGACTACAGGGGTCTCATTCAGGATGCTATTAAAGGAACGTGTAATGAAACAGCGGCAAACAGCTTGTCCTGCCACCCTGATCCTTCAGTAAGTTCACAGTCTTCTTAGCTGTTATATTTAAGCAGAAGCCTTTAGAGCGGGTAACCGTTTTGGTTGTGTGTGTTATACTGTGTTCATCTAATCCACAAATGACTATTTCTAATTACTCTGGCATTCGGCTACACTCAGGAGCGGCTGCTCAAACCCATCAGTGCCTTCTGTGGGATGAACAGCGAGATGAGAGAGCTAGCAGCCGTCATTAGCAGAGTAAGTGCAGTTTACACAAACCGTACAATGATCCAGCACACGATATTGAACATAGACATGACTCAGTTCTAAATCCTAGTACAATTCCATCTGCATACAAGTTCGCTTTTGAAAATGAGTCTGTGCTAGAGAATCTCTTCCAAACCCTGAGTGTGTAAACTTACATGTACATAAATAATCTGATGGTTATCTGATTTTAATAGTTAACAGATTATTAGTGGTCACGTAAGCAGCATTTAATATTGGATTAAAGCCATTAATGAATTCAGAGAAACATAAATCAAGTATTCATCTGGTTTTTCCCCAATAATCAGCTTATTCAGTCATATACCAGTAATCTTTATGAAAATTCTTTACTACTTCTGAGCGGGAGAATGGCAACCTGCTCCCTAATCTCTACAAACTCCAATGTACATAATGGGGGTCCTGGAGTTAAGATGCGTCAAAGATTCATCATTTCAGTGTTTTATTGGATTTCCGGAGCACTCTCGAAATATTCTACACTACGCTTTTAGCAGTCCCTCCAGGATTTAGCGACTTTTGCGATTGCAGAAATGAATGCAAAATCAAACAAACTCACTCCCCACAATACTCCGACGATTCGGGCCAAGATGCGTCATGTGACATCATCACAACGCGCATTCAGCCAAAGCCTTCTTCGATTCACGTGGGTCGAACAAGCGTACAGCCAAAAGGTTTCATTTACCAACAAACATCACTGGGAAAGAGTGATGCAATTGCCTTTTCGCCAATCGATGTAATTTTCCTCAAAAAAATGCAAGTTGCATCGGAAATTTCGGAAAAAAAAATAGCCACAGCAAAATCAAGCATTTTTGCCCGCAACAATCACAAAAAAAAAACCTCCACGCAATCCTGTATGGACTCATTTAGACTTGATTATAAAATCCCCAAGCTTGTCAGTATGGCATGACTTCAGACATGAAATGGTGACAAAGCAACTCTTCTTTTTTTTCTTTTTTTTTATAAATAAACTCCTAAATGAATATTTGTAAGTACTGTGAAGTACGTTTAAAAAGAGGAAGTTAGAATTTTACATCATATTATTCTTTTGTTTTTTTTTACTGGGTTTATTGGTGGTTGTTCATGTCATGTGTTAAACCTGTTTGTTATCAGCTTATATTCATGTAAAAACTTTAAAACAGTTATCAGATTATTTTACACATGTAAAAATCTCATTGTGTATGCGAGTGAGAGGACGGCACGCGCACACACACACACACACACACACACACACACACACACACACTGGAACAGATATTAATGAATTGCTGTGTTTCATCTTTCTCCTGTCTTTCCCTAAAGGATATCTATTTACACAACCCCAACGTGCACTGGGACGACATTATAGGCCTGGAGGCTGCCAAGCGATTAGTCAAAGAGGCTGTCGTCTACCCCATTAAGGTGCATGGCTGCTAAACACTGGTATTTCTCAAACTGCCACCACGCTTCGATTCTAAATAGCTCACTAAAGGCTAAGAGGAAAGCAAAGCGGGGTGGTTATAGCTTTTGATGGCATTAAATCCATACTTGAATACCACCCAGCCTTTCCCCATGTCATTTCATAGTCGTTTTCTTTTTACACGCCGATGAAAAATCTGTGGCAGGGTCATGACACAAAGCATGCGTAAAGACCATTTGTGTCTGTTTTATTAATAAAAGATTGTGTCGAATATTTGCGAAAGAATAGTAATGTCACGAGTAACTATTAAATTTACATTCATATACAGTATATTCCTATATAATGTTAAATAGTTTTGAGGTTTTTTTTTTTTTTACTATTATGATCATGCTAATAGCTAATAGATCATTTTAAAGCAGCTCAGTGAGTATCAATACTAAAAACCTCCCCTGAGTCTCAGTTAAGCCTTAGTAGAACAGTAAATAATACTAATCAGGCCTGAAACTGGGTTTAAAGACAATCAATAACAGGCAAATGTTTTTATGTCATCATGTAATGATGTAATGAGAGAAATCAGTGTTATTTATAGCATGGTGCTGTGGAATACTCTAATCTGATTGGTCAGAAGGTGTTGATTCATTTTCTTTAACAACTCTGACTGCAATGTTTTATACCTTACTTACGTCCTCCTATATATTTTCTCGTTCTCTGCAGTACCCTCAACTGTTCACAGGAATTCTCTCACCATGGAAAGGTTTGCTGCTTTACGGGCCTCCAGGTTGGTGTTTGTGTGAGTGACTGTGCGTGATCCTTGCATTTTGTTCTTATGTTAATATTTCTCTTAAAATGCACAGGCACAGGAAAGACTATGCTGGCAAAAGCAGTAGCTACAGAATGCAACACAACATTCTTTAACATCTCTGCATCCAGCATCGTGAGCAAATGGAGAGGAGATTCTGAGAAGCTGGTTCGGGTCAGTATCATGAGTGTCTCTGTGTAGAAATGGTATGTGGTTTTGTTCTACGCAGGAGTTTAAGTCATTGGAAGAAAGGTTTTTTTTGTTTTTTTTTTAAAAGCAGGACATTCTGTTACTCCGTAGGATCTCAGCAATGTGATATAGATGTATAAATCCTATGTTTTTTGTGTGTTGCAGGTTTTATTTGAGTTGGCGAGATATCATGCTCCATCCACCATCTTTCTGGATGAGCTGGAGTCAGTGATGGGCCAGAGAGGTGCTGGACCAGGGTAGGTTTTTTCCCTGTGCAGTAGTCTATAGTGCTGTAGTGTCATCATGCATTATATGGCCAAATGTATGTTGACACGCCTTCTGATCATTTAACGCGGGTGTTTCAACCACACCGGGCACTAACAGATGAATAAAACCAAGCACGCACCCATGCAATCTCCATAGACAAACGCTGGCTGTAGAATCGCACTAAAGAGCTCAGTGACTTTAAACGTGCCAGTGTCATAGGATGCCACTTTTGCCACAAGTTAGTTCATGAATATTCTAGATCTTCCCCGGTCAACTGTGAGTGCTATTAGTATCAAATGGAAGTGTTTAGGAGCAATAGCAGCTCAGCCACGAACACGCATACTCGTTCAGCCACGAGTACTGGCTGTCCGCTGTTGCATCAGTCACTACAGAGTTTCAAACTGCTCCCCATGCAAACATGCCTAAGATCAGTCTGCACAATGCCATGTGTCATCTGGAGCGGTGTAAATCACGCCACGACTGGACTCTGGAGCAGTGGAAACATCTTTTCTAGAGTGATGAATCATGCTTCACTGTCTGGGAGTCTGATGGACAAATCTGGGTTTGGTGGATGCCAGGAGAACGCCTCCTACTGGAAGGCATAGTGCCAACAGTAAAGTTTAGCGCAGGAGGGATAATAGTCTGGGGCTGATTTTCAGGGTTTGGGTGCAACCCCTTACTTCCAGTGAAGATAATGTTAATGCTACAGCATACAAGCCCAATTCCAAAAAAGTTGGGACGCTGTGTAAAATGTAAATAAAAACAATGCAGGGATCTGCAAATCTCATAAACAGCATATGTTATTCACAATAGAACATAGAAAAAATATCAAATGTTGAAACTGAGGAAATGTACCATTTAAAAAAATAAAAATAAATTAGGTGAATTTGATGGCTGCAACACGTCTCAAAAAATCTGGGACGGCATCAAAAAAATTATTTATATTTAACCTCTAGAGTTTACTTCTTTGGCTGTCCATACAGACTAAAAAATGCTTTAAGGACTTGCTCGAACAATAAATTGCTTTTCATGTTGGTTCCACAAACAGAAAACAGACAAGTAGCTATTTTCCATATAAAGAAACCAAGATTCTATGAATATGCAAACTGGAAACGCTCCCAAATCATACATGCCATGCCTCCACATTGGCATATCAGATCATGATGATCAAATGTTCAGTACTAACTCAATATTTATACATGAAATATATAGCATTGTGTATAAAACTCTTGTTAATGATGAGGTTATTAGTTTGCCAAGTTTTACTGGACATATTTAAATACATACTTGGCATACTCAAGTACATAACCATACAAATCACTTTTCTTCCCTTAAGGGGTGAGCATGAAGGTGGCAGGAGGATGAAGACAGAGCTCCTGGTTCAGATGGATGGACTGGCACGTTCTAACGACCTGGTTTTTGTTCTGGCTGCCTCAAATCTACCCTGGTGCGCAGGAGAAAATACACTGCTGTTGTCACACACTGCAGGTTAATACACTGTAGGTCCATTTTCAAACCTCTCTTACTCGGTTTTGGTCTCAGGGAGCTGGACCATGCAATGCTGAGAAGACTGGAGAAGAGGATCCTCGTGGGTCTGCCTTCCAGTCCAGCCAGAAAGGCAATGATCAATCACTGGCTTCCTCCAGTCAGCAATACAGGAGGGGTGGAGCTTCGAACTGAGCTAGCCTACGATGTACTTGCAGAGGTGTGTCACATGAACATCTGACTATCAGCATTGTAAAACAAAAGAGATTATTATAAAGCAAATATGTAGACTCATATGTAGACTCACAAAGACAGATACATAAGATTTTTAACACGTGCGACAAAGAAAGCATCAATGATATCAAATGATGCTTCACATTTGTGAAGGGTGCTTCACATTGTGAAATTGGGTGTCAGTTTTAACCAATTTGAATGTGCTATAGGGTACCCAGAGCAACCAAAAATATTTTAAGAGATCATTTATACCTGCGTCAGTTGTTTTTTGAACAATCATTGAATTTTTAAGTTGAATTTATGTGTGCTTATGTTGTGTGTTTATATTTATAAGCTGTATGCATACGTTTTTTCCACCTGTGGGTGAGCCAAAGACAAATTTCCATGTAAATGCACAAAATTGATAATTTTTTTGCAAATAAATTTATATATATATATATATATATATATATATATATATATATATATATATATATCAGCAGCGTTTTAGTCCTTTAGTCTGTCCATTTCTTTCCTCATCTGCACATTCTGATAAAAAAAAGATCAGTTTGCAAAGCATCAACTTTCATACTAATACCGCCATCAGTGCCCGTCATAGATTACCATCATCGATTAGAACTTTGAGTCCAACATTAGCTGTTTTCACTACTTCTGTGTTGGATTTCTCATTAATATGATATTGGAAAATAGAAAGTGAGAAAAGAAGCTCTTGCTCTTTGGCTCTTTGGAGATAACAGCAACACCTGACTATTATCACTTACGCTTGACATTGTTTCACGATTGTAACTGTGCTAGCACTGCCCAAACACCCCCTACACTAACCCCCCCCCCCCCCCCCCCTGCTGCTCACTGCAAGAACAAAAAAACTAAACCAACCAACAAATTAGCACTATAATCACTAAACACATCACAAATATTTCAACATAAATAGTATATTATAAATATAAATAATAGAGATGCACCGATGTATAAAGGCTATTTTTCCCGCAATCGGATATCGGCAGATAGTTTAAAAACATCCGATGATCAGGGCCGATTATATCCTGTCAATCAAAAGAGGGCAGGAAAACACATCGAATTCGTGCTGTGTGTAAAGATGATGTGTCGAATGACGACAAAACCGCACTTTGTAATCTCTGTGATCTCTGCACTGATAAGATTTTACACCGGACGCTGCAGCAGTGAAGCGGGAGTTTCGGTGTCAAGTCTAATCCAAAGTTTTTATTTGCATTTCTTTCAGAAGTCTTTTAAATTAATTATTAATAATTTAAAAGAAGGTATAAAAGGTAGAACTATCTGTATCTGTATCAGCCGATATCACTCTGAATAATCAGTTATCAGTATCGGCTGAGAAATTTACTATTGGTGCATCTCTAATAAATAATATTCCTTTAAGGATGCCTGTGTTACTAACAGCCCTTTTTGATATTTAAGGAAACAGATGGTTACTCCGGCTCAGATATCAGGCTGGTCTGTAAGGAAGCGGCGATGAGGCCGGTCAGGAAGATTTTCGACACCCTAGAAAATCACAGTGAGGGTAAGGCTATGATTTAGTTGTTTTTTTTTCCCCCCTCTCTCTCTCATGTGTAAACTACGGAAGCCCTAAGAGCCCATGCATTAGTATTGATTTCTTTCTTGTTTTCTTGTGACTTAATTTTTTCGTGATCTCTACATAACAAAGTTGTTTTCTCACGACGTCATGTTATCAGGAGAAAATCTCGTGCCTTGCGAATGCACCTGGTGCTGCGTGCACGTTGACATCTTCGCCATCACCATCATACATTTAATAAGTGCCCGCTGTAGAGATGGACTTTTTATCTCCGCATTAAGAGGGAGGGGTGTCGTCAATCACTGACAGACTTTAGAGCTATTTCAGCTTTGAGTGAGTCCCTGATCAAAGTAAAAACCAATTTGTTCCTCCATGATGCTGCAGGATTGCGCCAAGCTTTTGCTGCCTCCAACACGTTGTTATGTCAAGTACACAGAAAAAAGTTGTGATCATGAAAAAACAAGAAAGAGAAAAATAATAATAATGCATGGTCTTTTAGGGCTTCTGTAGAACTAATAGATAGTAGAACGCAATATGAACATGTGTTAAAATCCACTGCTCCAGCTCAGTCCCATGTCTACACAGGTCACAGCCACATGCTGCTTATTAAGCTAGAAACAGTGACCACGGAAGATTTCCTGCAGGTCATCGCTCACACCAAACCATCAGCCAGGAAGCTGACAGAGAGATTCTCTGCCTGGGAGAGAGAGTACGAGTCTGTCTGAGCTTACAGTCTGGACTGTGATAACAACACTGAACACAGGTTGCATACCATACAGCAACATAATACAATACAGAGTCAGATTACATTCTGATAAATGTACAGATACTGGAAATAAATTTTTTTTAAATCTTTTTTTTGTATGTATTTATATTTGTTTTATCATTTAATCATCAACAACTGACCATAAATATTCATTCAGCTTCAGTAACCGCTTTATCCTGGTCAGGCTGGATGAGACACCAGTCCATCTCAAGGAACAATGCACACACACACACATTCATTCACATCAAGGGGCAATTTAGAGTCACCAATCCACCGACAAGCATGTTTTGGGAGATGGGAGGAAACCTGACGAACTGGAGGAAACCCATACGGACACAGAGAGGATGTGCAACTCCACACAGATAGTAACCTGAGCTCAGGATTGAACTGGGGACCCTGGATTTATTTTGCCATCATCGCATACTCTGTATTTATCGGAAGACAACACAATACAAAATACTTCACTTTGAAAATACAACATTTTCAAATATAACAAAAGTCTTACATTTTCTGTCTTGACTATATCTTATAAGATCCGTAAGTACATTTATGCCTTCATGTGATACAATTTAAATATCCACAGAAGTTTAAAATCAACAAATCATTCATGCAAACCCATGCCATAAAATCTAATCAATGCTGTCCTGTGTACATAACATAAAAAACTCAGTCCTGTACAATCTACACAATATTAATAATGCAAACCCATCCCACAGAAAGAAACAGTGTCAACGTCATGGTATCTCAAATATTAGTACCAAATTGTTACTGCCAAATTAGTGCTGGAGAATTGATTAATTCAGGTAGTTTAGTTAGCAGTACATACACTATACAGTATGGCCAAAACTTTGTGAAAACGACCATGATATCCATATGTGGTTCTTCCCAAGATTTTTATTTATTTATTTATTTTTTTGCCACAAATTTGGAAGCCCACAATTGTATAGGGTGTCGTTGTATGCTGTAGCTTTACAGTTTCCCTTCACTGGAACATGTTCCAGCATGACAATGCACATGTGCATATTGTGAGCTCCAAAATGACTTGAATGTTTTTTTTCAATCCTTAAAACAACTGAAGAGGAGTGCCTTAAGACTCTGTGAATTACTTGCAATATACCTCGATTAACCCGCCTTAGCCTCAATTTATTTTTTACTGTATTTTTCTTTGTATGTATTTAGGTATGTATTATTCTTATTGTTTTTCTCTTCTTTCTCTTTCCTTGTTAAAGTATGCTGCTTGGATTTATTGTTGGTGTGCTCAACAATGGTGATGGATGTTCTTACACTCGAAGATTTTTAATTGTTTTTGTTTTTTTTCCTTCAGTTTTCTCGCGTTGCTGTTCTCCTCCAGTCCAGCTGGTGGCGGTAACGCAGCAAGCACTAGTACGCCAAAAACAAGTAAATACAAAAAGCCAAGAAGAAGAAGAACCAAATAAACCGGTTGTTTTACGTAAGGATCCTTCGAAATTCTTGTAAATGATACTATTTTATATTTTTGGTGTTTGATCAGTTTCTTATTATTGTCAGGTTTATTGCCGCGTGTTTTTCAGCATGTTTATTGATGTCGCTAATTTAATAATTCGATTAGACTGCATGATCAGGGGTTTAGCAAAAATAATAAAGTTCACATGATCTTTAATAAGAGAGAGGGGGGGAGAGAGACGTCTTGCGCAAATGATATATACCTGGATATTGGTGCAATTTTTAGAAAATAAATAAGTCTTTAAATCCAGATGTGTCTGACACCGATTATGTTCTGTATGTACATGTACATGTAAGGCAGAAAATAATAGGAGTGTAAAATCTTAAAGGGATACTCCACCCTGTCACACACCGAATATGTTTATATTGATGATTATTGTTCATATTATGCTGTGATGTGTTTAGTGATTCTTGTGCTAGTGTGTAGGTTGGTGCTGTATTGGTGTTATAGAGTGCCGCAGAGATGACGTCATTTTGTACCGGAACCCGGAAGTTAGCATCACACTAGTTCCATCCCCAAATAGGATTTTTTGGATTATCGCTAAAATTATCTCTCTGTAATCAGCAAAAGGTTACATTTGTTTGTGCACAGCATACCTGAACCAGTTTACCTACCTAAGTTTTTTTCCCCCCTGTTCGACGTGATGATGTTTAATGTCCCGACACCATCTGTAGTCCCTTTTAGCAACTTGTTAGCAACCGCCTTTTTCAGTACACATAAAAGCTTTAAAAATCATGAGTGGGGTACTACTGGTGTATTTTGTCTCGTAGAATAAAATGTGAAAATATTTTGAGATTGTGTTCAACACAGACCTTATTTCAGGCTTTTAACTAAAATCCCATTTAAAAAACAAACAAATGGAACCAGAAATGACGTCATACCTGCACCACTCTACTGCTGTGATAAGTTAGCAGTTGTGTACAGCTCTGACGTCACGGGGGGCATGACGTATGAAAGACCCCACTGACATTGGGAGAATGGAACCAAAAGTGTTAAAATGACTTGATTCCTTGCCTGACCTCAGAGTTTCCGGTGCGTCTCAATCAGATCCCTGGGTCGTGAATTAGTAGTATATTGTGTACACAAGGTGGGGCACTGGTTGGTAAGGACCCTGGCTCGCTACACATTGGAACACCGATGACTCAATTTCCAGCGACATGACTACATACTCACGCTGTAAAACGTCACCACTGGCATTCATCAACAACATGCAATATCTTTCTGGCATAATATGCCATATAAATGTGTTCGCTTAATCACATGCATTTCTGTCATGGGACTTCAAGCAGGATTGTAGGCTAGCTAGTGGATTTTTTTAAATCATTAAGCACTTAAAAGTTGTTAGACTCGAACCGTATATAGAATGTCGAATAAAAGTTAAAAATCACTAATGTAAGTGATCATTTAAGAGCTACAACATCGATAACAAGCTACTTACATTTGTAGACGAAGTAGGCTGAGAGTTTGTCCGGCATTTTTTTCACATCGAGCTGAGAGATTTAGAAAATATGATGTCATTTCCAGTAAAGGAACATAGTGAGCATCGATGCTTCCTGGTTTTTGCAGTGCATTGTGAGATTTTTTTTAGGGAGTGAATGTTCCAGTGCACCAGAAGGATTTTGCGATTGAGACAGCTGCCGTTAACTAAAGTGAAAATAGACCAATATGTCAATGACAGTACAGGGTGTCAGTACAGTGAGATATATATATATATATATATATATATATATATATATATATATATATATATATATAATTTTTTTTCAGCTAGCCTTTAAGAACGCCTTTGACAAAATACATATTGAACATATTGAAATCATTCTCATGACTGACTGGATCGGGAAGCTGTCGCAAGTTTGCGTTGGACTTTAACAGGAAACATGACAAGCACATCACATGTGACACTGTCGCCAAACTTTCAAAAAGCCTGGAAGTGTTGAGGACAGACCGAGAAACGGACGTCCACAAACACCCACTGACGAAGGCACAACCAACATAGTGCTGGCAAACAAAGTCCCTTATATATCGAGACTAAAGAAGTCAACTCAACTAAAGTATTTCATTACATAAACCATAAATATTTGACACACTGAAAATCACATGTTCATTCTAAAGATTAATAAGTATGTCGTTCAGGGTGGATTTTTCCTTTACGGGTTTTAGTTCGTCCTCTGATCTTTGATTTGATTAACAGGTGATGGCATCTCGCCGGGCACTTAAAGCCGTGCTCATTGATTTAAGCGGGACTCTTCACATTGAGGACGCAGCTGTACCTGGAGCTCAGGAAGCACTCGCAAGGTTAGATAACATGAAGGATATAGTCAGTGATGAGCTTAGCTAGTAACGT
The DNA here is from genome assembly GCF_001660625.3 of Ictalurus punctatus. Lineage (NCBI taxonomy): Eukaryota > Metazoa > Chordata > Actinopteri > Siluriformes > Ictaluridae > Ictalurus > Ictalurus punctatus. The sequence continues at coordinate 20,801,227 of NC_030431.2, forward strand.
AGCTTACGTCTACCATTATAGGACCATACATGCCTCCTGGAAACAAATACTGAGGGTGTAACAAATTGGGGGTGAAAAGTCACTTATCAGGAGTTAATAAGCACACAAGTCATGTTTCCTAAAGAAATCTTCTGTGTACTGTGCAACAAAAGCAGTGACATTGCATCATATCGATGGATTTGTGCTACCCACAGTACCCCTTCTTCCCTTTATAACACCCACATTTCCATAACTAACAAAAAGTATAGCTGTCATGAGTGAAACTGGGACACGACCTTGAGACTTTGGAACGTGAGCTTTTCATCAATTTGTAGAAGGTTGTTAGATCTGCTATAATGAATAATGCACAAAGAAATCTTTCTTGATACATGAAGAAGTCAAATATTAAATAACCACATAAAACATCCTATTAATCTAATCCTATTTAATTATTGAACACCTATCATATATAATAATGTGTTATAATATAATGTCTTACATGTGTGATAATAAAAGGAGGTGTCTGTTCGCACCTGGGTGAAAATAGCTTTGACCACATAGTAGTGCTGGCTGCCAGGCAAATCACAGGTTTATATTAATGCACCTATTCTAATATGATACAGTTTCTATAGTAACAACTTGCATAGCTTTAGACCTATACTGATCAGCCATAACATTCAAACCATCTGCATAATACTGTGTAGGTCCGACTTGTGCCACCAAAACAGCTCTGACCCGTCGAGGCATGGACTCCACAAGACCTCTGAAGATGTGCTGTGGTATCTAACACCAAGACATTAGCAGCAGATCCTTTAAGTCCTGTATGTTGTGAGGTGGGGTCTCGATGGATCGGACTTGTTTGTTCAGCACATCCCATAGACGCTAGATCAGATTGAGATCTGGGGAATTTGGAAGCCAAATCAACACCTTGAACTCTTTGTCATGTTCTTCAAACCATTCCTGAACATTGTTCACAGTGTAGCATGGTGCACTATTCTGCTGAAAGAGGCCACTCCCATTAGGGAATACTGTTGCCATGAAGGGGTGTACTTGGTCTGCAACAGTGCTTAGGTAGGTGGTATGTGTCAAAGTAACATCCATGTGAATGCCAGGACCCAAGGTTTCCCAGTAGAACATTGCCCAGAGCATCACACCTTCTTCCACTGTTCCATGGTCCAGTTCTGATGCTCACGTGCCCATTGTAGGAGCTTTCAGCAGTGGACAGAGGCCAGCATGGGCATTCTGACCAATCTGCAGCTACACAGCCCCATATGCAGCAAGCTGCGATGCACTGTGTGTTCTGACACCTTTCTATCATAGCCAGCATGAACACTCTCAGCAGTTTGTGCTACAGTAGCTCTTCTGTAGTATCGGACCAGACGGGCTGGCCTTCACTCCCTACGCGCATCAATGACCCTTGGGCACCAATGACCCTGTCCCCGGTTCACTGGTTGTCCTTCCTTGGACTACTTTTGGTAGGTACTAACCACTGCATAGCACAAACACCCCACAAGATCTGCTGTTTTGGAGATGCTCTGACCCAGTCGTCTAGCCATCACAATTTGGCCCTTGTCATAGTCACTCTGATCCTTACGCTTGCCCATTTTCCCTGCTTCCAGCACATCAACTTCGAGAACTGACTGTTCACTTGCTGTCTAATATATCCCACCCCTTCACAGGTGCCACTGATTATCTCGTTACAGTGTTGTTCACATCACCCGTCAGTGCTTTTAATGTTATGCCTGATCGGTGTATATAGCGGATGGTCCATATAAAGAAATATTTAAAAAAAAAATATATGGTGAGGTTTTCTGTAAGAAGACATTTATTTTGCAGTTTTAAAAGGAGTCTCCAATGTCAGTGCTTTTTAGCAGTCA